>NW_026692400.1:0-65444 GCF_021218885.2 Marmota monax | reverse complement strand
GAGCCCTAAATCTAGCTTTAACCCTAATCCTTGCCCTAATCCAAGCCCTAACCCTAGTTCTAACCCTATCCTTTACCCTAAGCCAAACCCTAACCCTAATTCTAACCCTAATCCTTAACCTAACACAAACCCTAACCCTATTACTAGTCCTAACACTAGCACTCATTGTAGCTCTCACTATAACCAAAACACTTACCTTAACCCTTACCCTTATTCTGACCCTAACACTAATCGTAGGTCTAAACCTGAACCTAACCCTAAACTGAACCCTAACAGTAGCCCTTCTGGTAACCTTATACCTAAACCTAACCCTAACACTAGCCCTAGACCTAAACCTAATCCTAAATCTATCCATAATTCGAACCCTAGACCTAATGAAAAACCAAGACATATCCCTAACAATAATGCTTAGCCTCAGCCAAACAGTAACTGTTCCCCTAGACCTAATTCTGGCTTTAATTCTAACCATAACACTAACCTGAACACTGACCCTGACACTAACAGTAACCCTAGCTCTAAACACCACACCAACCCTAAACCTAAACCTAAAATTATACCTAGCCTGAAACATAACAAGTCCTTACGTTAGCTGTAGTCCTAACCTATCGCAAAACCTAGCCCTAATCCAAGGCCTACCCTAGCTTTAACCATAAAGCTAATGCTAATCCTAACCATAGCCCTAACCCTAAGCCTAAGCCTAAGCCTAGACCTAATCCTTAGCATAACCCTAGCCCTAACCCTAGCTCTAACCTATACATTACTCTAAAGATAACAATAACCCTTATTCTAACCCTAGGCCAAATCCTAATACTACTCGTAACTCTAACCCTATCCATTACCCTAGACTTAACCTGAACCCTAAACCTAAAACTATCATTACCCTATCCTTAACAATAATGCTAATCCGAGCCCTAAACCTAAACCTTAACCTAACAAAAACCCTAAACCTGATCCTAAACCTAATAATACCCCTAGCTCTAAACTTGACCATAAGCATAAACCTAACCCTTAAAAAAGACCTAGCTATAAACCTAACCCTAAACTATCCCTAACTGTAACCCTAGACCTGACTTTTGCCCTAGCTCTAATCCTGGTCCTAACCCTAACACAAAACTTAGCCCACATCCTAGCCATAAACTTCACCTTAATAATAAACCTAACCCAAACCCTAATTATAACCCTCAATCTAGCCATAAAACTAGCTGTAATCCCAACCCTTAGCCTAAACCTAACCATAACCATAAACCTAACATAAACCCTAGCCCTAATCCTAGGCCTAACCCTAACACTAACCCTTGCCCTAAGACTAAATCTAACTCTTGCCATAGCCTTATACCAAGTTCTAACCCAATACTTTACCATCACCCTATACCTAGCCGTAAACTTAAACCTAACCCTATCCCTAACCTTCACCTGAGCTCAAACCCTAGATCTAAACCTAACTCTAAATCTACCCTAAATCTAAGCCTAAACCTCACACTAACACTAGCCCTAACCCTAACACTAATCCTAAAACTAGCCCTAACCCTACCCCTAGCCCTAAAACATAACCAAGTCATAGCCCTAATCCTAACACTTAACCTAAACCAAACCCTAACCTTACCGCTAGCCCGACACCTATCTCTAATTCCAGTCCTAAATCTAACATGAAAAGAAATATGGACACTAACTCTGACCCTAACACTAACTCTAGCTCCAAATATTCTCATAACCATAAACCTATCCCTAACACTAGATCTAGCCCTAACCCTTACCCTTTAACAAGCACTAATTCTAACCCTACTTTGTACATTACCCGTAGCCTTAACCCTAGCCCTAACTAGCCCAAAACCTAGCCTTAATCCGAGTCCTAAATCTAGCTTTTATCCTAAACTTAAACCTAACCCTAACCCAAACAAAAGCCCTAATCCTATACATATCCCTAGCCCTAATCTTAGGTCTAATCCTATCCATTACCCTAATGATAACCCTAACCTTTATGCTAAACATTAGACCTAATGTTAACCCTACCCATTACACTAAAAACATCTAAACTCTAAACCTATCCCTGTCATTAATCCTAACCCTAAACCTAATGCTAATTTGAGCCCTAAACCTTACCTCTAACCTAATCCGAACCCTAACATTGAACCTGACCCTAATAATAACCCTAGCTGTAATCCTAACCCCTATCCTAAACCTATCCCTTACACTGGACCAAGCCATGGAGCTAACACTAAATTTATCCCTGAATGTAACCCTACACCTGGCATTAGCCCTATCCCTAATACTAAGCCCTAACCCTAACACAAACACTAGCCTTCATTCTAGCCCTAATCCTAGCCTTAATCATAACCCTAACCCTAACCCTAGCCCTAACCCTAATACTAAACATTGCCCTAGCCCTTAACTTAGCTATAACCCACTCCATTACCCTACATGTAACCCTAACTCTAACCCTAACCTGAGGCCTAAACCTAACACTAACACTAGCCATAATTTTGCCCTATCCATAACATAACCCTAGCCCGAGCCCTACGACTAACTCTAACCTTCACACTAGTCTATCACTAGTTCTAACCCTATACCTTACCATAATCGTTATCCTAGTCCTAACTGTAGTCCTAACCTTTGCCCTATCCTTAATCCTAGCCCTAACCATAGATCAAATCCTAACTCTAAATCTAACCCTAAACCGAAGCCTAAGCCTAACCATTATAAATACATTTATATTTAGATTCTATGTCTACAGATGTTGGCTTCAATTATTGAATATTATTAGAATATAGTCATTAGTTTCATAAAAGGCATACCATTTCTGGTGGTATATAGAGAAATGATGGTCAGGGGTAGGATGCTATGTTAAGGGGGAAAGGAGTGAGAATATGAGATTAATCTATCTTAGTAAATTGGAGGAGAACTGTAATGAATAGACAGGGATGATTTATGGAAGAATGTATAAATTCAAATCCCTTATCTGTATTCATAAATTACCTTATGTATAAATAGTAAAAGTTTGGAGGATCAAAGTGGGAGAGAGGGAGGAAAAAAAAAGAAGGCAAAAAAAAACAAGGAAAGAAAGAGAGGGAGAATGAAAATAAGATAAAATAAAGGGGGGGGTGAGGTGGGCCAATGCAATTCCTCTATATTAAGCTATTCTGGTGATTTAGTTCTTAAAGTCCAATTTCATGCAAAGTTCTTGGTTTCACATATGTTGAGATTGTGAGGGCCAGAGGGGGAAGGCTAGAGGAGAATAGATGAGAAGAGCGAGAATAGAAAAGTCTCTCAGAACTCTGTTTTCTTCCAGTAGGTGGAGTTGTCTATTCATAGCTTGAGTCTCTGTGCTAAGGGTGGTGGAGGTAGCCAGTTTGAGAGGGCTTGAGCTTCTACCTGGAGCCTCCCTACTCTTAGTCTCTGAGTTGGAAACCACGTACCTGTACAGTTGCTGTTATGCATTGATAGCTACGCCCTGCCCCAAAAGCTTGTGAGAAAAATCTTGAGTTATCACAGCTGGAGGTAGGGGAGTTGGAAACCTGGTACCTGAGCAGTCACAGAACTGAGCTGGTAGCCACGGCCACCAATAGATGGTGAGTAAGGTTTTCCAAGATGGATTGCATCTGTTACCTGTGTAGGGTATTTGGTCAGTTGGGGGTTTGGGGGTGACCTTTGGCCGTGTCCAGAGCTTGGTCTGGTGACCCACAAGCAAAGCCTCTGTGTTCTGTGCTACCTATCCTCTGTGCCGAGAATGCCTACACGACTGAGACTTACATCTGAGCCGAGAGCGAACCCATTGCCAAGCCTTCCATCTCGGCCAAGAGCTCACGTGGGACTGAGACTTCCATCTGAGCTGAGTGCACATGTACAGCCGAGAATTCCGTCTGTGCAAAGAGCTCATGCACAGCCGAGACTTCCGACTTCCGACTGAGCCAAGAGCAACCACACAGCCGAGCCTTCCATCTGCACAGAAAGCTCCAGCATGGCCCTAGTTTTCTTCAAATTTCTATGATATTGGGCAACATTCATCTTTTACTTAGCCTTATTATGCTCCACAGGTTTGGGCCTTCTCGGTTCAATGGTTCACTGTCAGGAACAGTTTGTATTTTAAGATTTTCCTTCATTATGGCTTATTGATGTGAATGAAAATTGATCTGGAAATCAAACAGGGTTGATAGGAGGTGCTTGAAACTTCACAAATCAGTTCTCAGTGGGCACTTTCTGGTTTCTTTCTTTTGAAGGAAGGCCAAAGCTGAAGCATGCAAGAACAACTGTATCTCAGAGCCCTTAAGGAGAAAAGACTGTAATATGTATGTATTGAAATAAGTCTCCCAATGATTTGATCAGATTTCTTTGATACTGTGCAGTATTCATCTTTACCTTGCCCCACTGGGCTTCCAAAGTTTGGGACATGTAGGATCAATGGTTTTCTATACAGGTAAGGGTTAGGGTTAGGGTTAGAGCTAGTGTTAGAGATATTTTTGTTCAAATTTCTTTGATACTGAGCTGGATCCATCTTTTCCCTAGCCTTACTATTCTCCACAGTTTGCGCATTCTGGGTTCAGTGGTTCGCTGTCAGGAACAGTTTGTATTTTAAGTTTTCACTTCATTTTTACCTATAAATAGAAATAAGGTAAATAGAAATAAGCTTGAAATCAAACAGAATTGGTTTGAAAGTTTGCTTGAAACTTCACACATTCAATCAGTTCTCAGTGTGTATTTTCTGGTTTGTTTCTTGTGAAAGTAGCCCTATCCTGCAATAGAAAGAAATAGCTTCATCTGTGAGTGCTTTAGGAGCAATCTTCAATATTTTTTGGTCGAATTACTATGATACTGTACAGTATTCATTTTTTACCTAGCCTTAATAGGATTCCCAATTTGGGGCCTTTAAGTTCAATGGTTCACTGTCAGGAAAAGTTTGAATTTTTAGGTGTCATTTCATTATGGCCTAAAGGTGTGAATGACAATGAAGCTGGAAATCAAACAGGGCTGGTACCAGCTGCTTGATAAGTCACACACTCAATTAGTTCTCTGTGAGCACTCTCTGCTTTCTTTCTATTAAGTATAGGCCAAAGGAGAAGCATGCAAAAACAACTTTATCTGAGAGCATTTTAGGAGACAACAGGGAAATAAGCATGTAATGAAATACCTCCAGCAATTATTTGGTCAGATTTCTTTGATACTATGCATTTTTCATCTCTTAGCTTCCCCACTAGGCTACACAACTTTGGGACTTCTATGATCAAAGGTTATCTAAACAGGTTAGGGTGAAGATTACATTTAGGGTTAGGGTTAGGTTAGACCTAGTGTTAGGGTTAGAGTTAGTTTTGTTCAAATTTTCTTGATACTGGGCAGGATTCATCTTTTACCTAACTTTACTATGTTCCCCAGGTTTGGACCTTCTCAGTTCAATGGTTAGCTGACAGTAGCAGTTTGTGTTTTGAGGTTTCACTTCATTTTGACCTATATGGTAAAGGGAAATGGAGCTCAAAATCAAAGAGGGTTTGTGCTAGCTGACTGAAACATCTCACACTCAATCAGTTCTCTGTGTGCACTCTCTGGTTTGTTCCTTGTGAATGTAACCCTAAGCTGAAGCATGCAAAACAACTTCATCTGAGAGTACTTTAGGGGAAAACAAGATAATAGGCATGTACTGAACTATCTCTTCCAATTATTAAATCAGATTTCTTAGATGCTGCACAGGATTCATCTGTTAGCTTGCCCCAGTAAGCTCCCCATGTTTGGGACATCTAGGATCAATGATTTTCTAAACAGGTTAGGGTTAGGTTTAGGATTAGGGTTAGGGCTAGGTACAGAAATAATGTTAGTGTTAGAGTTTGTTTTGTTCAAATTTCATTGATACTGGGAAGGATTCATCTTTTACCTAGCCTTATTATGTGCCCCAGTTTTGGAACTTTTTTGTTCAATGGTTCCTTGACTGGAATAGTTTGTTTTTAATGTCTCACTTCATTTTGACCTATATGGGTAAATGCAAATGGAGCTAGAAATCAGAGCGTTTGTGCTATCTGGTTGAAACTCCACATACTCAATCAGTTGTCTTTGGGCACTCTTTGGTTTCTTCCTTGTGAAAGTAGCTGTAAGATGGAGCATGCAAAACTAATGTATCCAAGATCACTTTAGGAGGAATCAGGGCAATATGCATGTAGTGAAATAGCATCCATACCCAATTATTTGTTCAGAAGTTTTTGATACTGTGCAGAATTCATCTGTAAGCTTGCCCTACTAGTCTCCCCAAGTTTGAAAATTTTATGATCAAAGGTTCTCTTAACAGGCTAGGGTTACAGTTATGGTTAGAGTTAGGGCAAGGGTTAGAGCTAGTGTTATGGTTAGAGTTAGTTTTTTTCAACTTTTTTGATACCAGGCAGGATTCATCTTTTTCCTATTTTTAGTATACTCCCCATGTTTGGGCCTCCTAGGTAAAAGGAGTTGCTCTCAGGAGCAGTTTTAATTTTCATGTTTCATTTCATTTTGCCCTATAGGGGTGAATGGAAGTGGAGCTGGAACTCAAACAGGGTTTGTGGTAGCTGCTTGAAACTTCACACACTCAATCAGTTCTCAGTGCACATTCTCTCGTTTGTTTCTTGTGGAAGTAGCCCAAAGCTGAAGTAGAAAGACACAGCTTTATCTGTGAGCACTTTAGGAGCAAACTTCAACATTTTTTGCTTGATTGCTTTGATACTGTACAGGACTCATCCTTTTCCTAGCCTTAGTAGGAACCCCAAGTTTGGGCCTTCAAGGTTTGCTGGTTCACTGTCAGGAAGAGTTTGAATTTTTTAGGTTTCACTTTATTATGGTCTATACATGTGAAAGAAAATGGAGCTGTAAATCCAACAGGGTTAGTACTAGCTGCTTGAAACTTCACACACTCAATCAGCTCTCAGTGGGCACTCTCTGGTTTGTTCCTTATGAAAGTACCATAAACTGCAGCATGAAAAATTAATTTAACCAAGAGCACATTAGGAGAATAAAGGGAAATATGAATGTACTGAAGTACCTCTCCCAATTACTTGGTCAGATTTTTTGATACTGTGCAGGATTTATCTGTTAGCTTTCCCCACTAGGCTCCTTTATTTGGGGACTACTATGATCAATGGTTCTCTAAACAGGTTAGGTTAGGTTTAGTATTCGGTTAGGGCTAGGTTTACAGCTAGTGTTTTGTTAGATTTAGTTTTGTACAATTTTTTGTTACTGGGCAGGATTCAGCTTTTACATAGCCTTACTATATTCCCTAGGTTTGGGCCTCTTGGGTCAAGGGTTCGCTGTCTGGAACAGTTTGTATTTTAAGTTTTCACTTTATTTTGACCTATGTGGGTAAATGGAAATGGAACTGGAAATCAAACAGGGTTGGTGCTTGCTACTTCCAACCTCACACACTCAATCAGTTCTCTATGGGCATTCTCTCGTTTATTCTTTGTGAAATTAGCCCTAAGCAGAAGCATGCAAAAAACTTTATGTGAGAGCACCTTAGGAGAAAATGGAAATATGCATGTGCTGAAATACCTCCCCCAATTATTTGGTCAGATTTCTTTGATACTGTGAAAGATTCATCTGTTAGCCTGCCCCACTTGGCTCCACAAGTGTGGGACTTCTAGGGCCAAAGGGACTCTAAACAGGTTAAGGTTAGTGTTAGGGTTAGTGTTAGGACTAGGATTAGACCTAGTGTTAGGGTTAGAGTTAGTTTTGTTTTAAAATTTCTATGATACTGTGCAGGATTCATCTTTTTCCTATTTTGAGTATACTCCAAATGTTTGGGCCTCCTACATAAAGGGTTTTCTTTCAGGAACAGTTTCAATTTTCATGTTTCTCTTCTTTTTGCCCTATATGGGTGAATGGAAATGAAGCTGGAAATCAAACAGGGTTTGGGCTAGCTGCTTAAATCATCATACACTCAATCAGTTCTCTGTGAGGATTGTCTGGTTTGTTTCCTGTGGAAGTAGCCCTAATCTGAAGTAGAAAGAAACGGCTTTATCTCTGAGTGCTTTAGGAGCAAGCAGAATACACATGTACTGAAAGAGCTTCTAATTTTTGGGTCAGATTACTTTGATACTCTACAGTATTCATCCTTGATGTAGCCTTAGTAGGCTCCCCAAGTTTGGGCCTTCAAGATTCAATGGTTCACTTTCAGGAACAGTTTCTATTTTAAGGTTTCACTTCATTTTGACCTAAATGGAATTGGAGCTAGAAATCAAACAGGGTTGGTGCTAGCTGCTTCAAACTTCACACACTCAATCAGTTCTCTGAGGGCACTCTCTGCTTTGTTCCTTGTGAATATAGCTCTATCCTGAAGCATGGAAAGCAAGTTTATCTGAGAGCAGTTTAGGAGAAAAGAGGGAAATGTAAATATATTGAAATACCTTCCCCAAATATTTGGTCATATTTCTTTGATACTGTGCAGGATTCATCTACTAGCTTGACCCACTAGGATCCCCCATTTTGGGACTTCTATGATCATAGGTTGTCTAAAAAGCTTATCATTAGGGTTGGGGACAGAGTCAAATCTGGCATTAGAGTTACAGTTAGATTTGTTCAAATTTATTTGATACTGGGCAGTATTCATCTTTTCCTTACCCTTTTTAAGTTCCCCAGTTTTGGATCTTCTCAGTTCAAGTATTCACTGTCAGGAACACTGTATATTTTAAGGGTTCACTTCATTTTGATCTCTATGGGTAAATGGAAATGGAGCTCGAAATCAAACAGTGTTGGTGCTAGCTGCTTGAAACTCCACATACTCAATCAATTCCCTGTCGGTACTCTCTGATTTCTTCCTTTTGAAAGTATCCCAAAGCTGAAGCATGCAAAAAAAAATTTATCTGAGAGCACTTTAGGAGACAACAGGAAAATATGCATGTACTGAACTACATCAACCACTCGTTTGGTTAGATTTCTTTGATACTGCACAGGATTCATCTGTTAGCTTTCCCCACTAGTCTCCACAAGTTTGGAAGTTCTATGATCAAAGGTTCTCTAAACAGGTTAGGGTTAGTTTTAGGGTTAGGGTTAGGGCTAGTGTTAGAGCGAGAGTTAGTGTTAGAGTTTGTTTTGTTGAAATTTTTTTGATATTGGGCAGGAGTCATTTTTTACCTAGCCTTACTATGTTCACCAGTTTTGGACCTTCTTGGTTCAAGGTTCACTGTCAGAAACAGTTTGAGTTTTAAGATTTCACTTCATTTGAATCTATACAGATATATGGAAATGGAGTTAAAAATCAAACAGGGTTTGTGCTAGCTGCTTGAAACTTCACACAATCTGTTCTCTGTGGGCACTCTGTCATTTCTTCCTTGTAAAAATAGCTCTAAGCACAAGCATGCAAAAACAACTTTATCCAAGAGCACTTTATGAGAAATCAGGGAAATATGCATGTCCTGAACTACCTCCCCCCATTTATTTGGTCAGATTTGTTTGATACTGCACAGGATTCATCTGCTAGCTTGCTGCCCTGGGTTCCCCAAGTTTGGGACTTGTATGATCAAAGGTCTATAAACATAGGTTGGGGATGTGGCTCAAGTGGTAGGACGCTCACCTGGCATGCGTGCAGCCGGGGTTCGATCCTCAGCACCACATACAAACAAAGATGTTGTGTCCACCAAAAAACTAAAAAAATAAATATTAATTTTTTTTCTCTCTCTGTCTCTAAAAAAAGCTCTATAAACAGGATAGGTTTAGGGTTAGTGTTTGATTTAGGACTAGAGTTAGAACTAGTGTTAGTGTTATAGTTATTTTTGTTCAAATTTCTTTGATACTGGGCAGGATTCCTCTTTTACCTAGCCTTATTATGTTCCCCAGTTTGGGGCCTTCTAATTTCAATTGTTCACTGTCAGGAACAGTTTGTATTTTAAAGTTTCACTTCAAGTTGTCCTATATGGGTAAATGGAAATGGAGCTGGTAATCAAACAGGGTTGGTGCTAGCTGCTTGAAATTTCACACACTCAATCACTTCTCTGTGGGCACTCTCTGGTTTCTTCCTAGTGAAAGTTTTCCAAAGCCATGACAATGAAAAGAACATTATCCAAGAGCACTTTAAGAAAAAACAGGGGAAATAGGCATGTACTGAAACACCTGTCCCAATTATTTTGTCACATTTTTTTTTTATACTGGGCAGGATTCATCTGTTACCTTGCCTTACTAGGCACCCCAAGTTTCAGTGTTCTATGATCAAAAGTTCTCTAAACAGGTTAGGGTTAGGGTTATTTTTAGATTTAGGGCTAGGGTTAGAATTATTGTTGGGGTTAGAGTTAGTTTTGTTCAAATTTCTTTGACACCAGGGAGGATTCATCTTTCACCTAGCCTTACTATTATCCCCTTACTATTATCCCCTTCTCGGTTCATGGTTCGCTGTCAGGAACAGTTGTGTTTTAAGGTTTCACTTCATCTTGACTTATATGTGTAATTGGAAATGGAGCTGGATAACAAACAGGGTTGGTGTTAGCTGCTTGAAACTTCACACACTCAATCAGTTCTATATGGGCACCCTCTAATTTGTTCCTTGTGAATGTAGCCCTATGCTGAAGCATGCAAAGCCTAGGTTTAGGGTGAGGGCGATGTATAGGGATAGGTTTAGTGTTAGGGTCAGAGTCAGGGTAAGGGTTAGTTTTAGGGTTAGGGTTAGGACTCTATTTAGGGGTAAAGTTAGGGCTAGTTGTAGGGTTAGGGTTTGGTTTAGGTTAAGGTTTAGAGTTAGGGCTATGGCTCGGTTTTATTTTAGGGCTAGGGCTAGTGTTAGGGCTAGATTTTGGATTAGTGTTAGAGTTAGGGCTAGTGTTAGGATGAGGTTTAGGATTAGAGTTAGGGTTAGATTTAGGTTTAGGGTTAGATCTAGGACTAGGGTTAGGGCTAGGTTAGTGTTCTGGAAGTTATAGTGTTAGAACTAGGGATACGGCTAGGAAGAGAGTTAGTTTTAGACTTAGTAGCAGGCTCAGGTTGTGGTTAGAGTTACAGTAAATTAGGGCTAAGATTTGGCCTAGGGTTAGTGTTAGGTTTAGGCCGAGGTGTAGGGCTAGGTTTAGGGTTAGCATTGGGGTCAAGGTTAAGTTTAGGAGAATGGGTTGTGTTAGAGCTAGCTTTAGGAATAGGATGTGGGTTAGAATTAGGATTGGGTTTAGGGTTAGTGTTCAGGGTAGGATTCAGGTGGCTAGAATGATGGCTAGGGTTTTTGTTAGGTTTAGGGCTAGGACTCAAGCTAGGACTAATGTCAGGTCTAGTGTTATGGTTAGGGATAGTTTTAGTATTATGTTATGCCTAGTTCTAATGAGTTACATTTAGTGTAAGGGTCAGGTTTAGAGCTAGGTGTTTTATTAGGGTTAGAGTCAGGGTTGCCATTTGTTTTAGGTTAAAGTTTACAGTTAAGGCTTGAGTTAGTGGTAGGTTTAGGTTTAGAGTTAGAGTAATGGATATGGTTAGGTTTAGGTTTCAGTTAAGGTTTAGGGTAAAGAATGGGTTAGGATTTTTGACAGGGTTAGGATTAGCATTAGGATTAGTGTTATGTTTAGTGTAATGGATAGGTTTAGAGCTCAGGTTAGGGCTAGGTTATAATTTGGAGTAAGTCTAGGATTAGGGTTAGGTTTAGGGATAGGGCTAGGGTTTGGTTTAGGATAAATATTATGGTTAGGGTAAGTGTTAAGTTTACAGCTAGGGTTATGGTTAGGTTAGAGGAAAGGTTTGTGTTTGAGCTAGGGTTAGAGCTAGGGCGAGGGTTAGGTTTAAGTTTAGATCTAGGGTTATGTTTAAGGTTATGGTTTGGTTAGGGTTAGGGTTATGTCTAGGGTTTTAATTAGGGTTAAGGTTAAGTTTAGGATAATGGATAATATTAGAGGTAGGGTTAGGGATGGGGTTAGGGTATGGGTTAGGGCTAGTGTTAGGATTAGGTTTAGTGTAAGGCTTAATGTTTCAGCTAAGATTAAGGCTATTGCAAGGGTTAGGTTTCAGGTTAGGTCTAGGGTTACATTTATGTTTAAGGTTAGATTTAGTGTTAGGGATAGATTTATAATTAGGGTTAGGGTAAGGGTAATGGATAGGGTTAGAGCTAAAGTTTGGGCTAGGATTAAAGTTAGGATTAGAGCTAGGATTAAGGTTAGGTTTTAGGATGGGGCTAGTGCTATGTTTAGTGAAAGTGTTTTTCCTTGTGCTAGGGTTAGGTCTAAGACATGGGTTAGGGTTAGGGGTAGTGTTAGGGCTATGATTACGGTTAGAGTTATTCTCAGGACTAAGTTTAGGCCTAAGATTAGGGCTAGATTTTATATTAGTTTTAGGGCTAGGGTTAGGACTATGGGTAACGTAAGAGCTAGGATTATGTTTAGGTGTAGTTTTAGGGTTAGGGTTATGGCTAGGTCAAATGTTAGGTCTAGGTTATGGGTTAGGGTCAGGTTTTGAGCTAGGTTTAGTGTTAGGTAAGGGTCAGTGTTTGGGATAGGGTTAGGGTTAGGGTTATAGCACGAATTAGGACTAGGTTTATGTCTAGGCATAGGGATAGTGTTTGGTTTAGGTTAAGGGTTATTTTGAGGGCTATAGCTAGGTTTTTGTTTAGGTCTAGGGCTGGAGTTATAGCTATTTTTAGGCTTAGCTTTAAGTCGAGAGCTAGTGTTAGGTTTAAATATAGATATAGGGTTACAGGTAGGGCTAGTGTTAGGGTTTTGTTTAGGGAAAGGGTCAGGTTTAGATCCAGGGTTAGTGTTAGGTTCAGAATAAGGGTCAGGATTAGGGTTAGAGCTAGAATGAGGGCTAGGGTTAGGACTAGTAATATGGTTAGAGTATAAGTCGGGCTAAGGATTAGGGTTAGTACTAGGGTTAGCATTAGGGATAGGGTTTGGCTTTGGGTAAGTGGAGTGTTAGGGCTAGGGTTAGGGTTAGGGCTAGTGGGAGGGTTAAGATTTGGGTTAAATCTAGGTTTAGGGCTTAGATTACAGGTAGTATTTGTGTTAGGGTTAGGGGTAGGGTTAGGAAAATGACTAATGTATGAACTAGGGTTATGATTAGGGCTAGTTTTAATGTTAGGGTTAAATCTAGGTCTAGTGGTAGGCTTAATTTAAAGTTAGGGTAATGTTTAGAGCTAGAATTAGTGTTAGGGTCAGCGTCAGGTTCAGGTTTAGTTTTTGGAGTTAGGGTTAGGGCTAATTGTAGGGTTAGAGTTTGGTTTGAATAAGGTTTAGTGTTAGGGCTATGGTTTGGTTTTGTTTTATGACTAGGGCTAGGTGTAGTTCAAATTTTAGGATTAATATTATTGTTAGGACTACATTAGAGGTTGGTTTATTCTATGGTTACAGTTAAATTTAGAGTTAGGTATGTATTTAGAGTTATGATTAGGGCTAGGACTTAGGATAGAACTAGCGATAGGGCTAGGGCAAGAGTTAGTTTTAGGGCTAAGTTTAGGGTTTGGATAGGACTAAATTAGGACTAGGATTAGTGTTATTGATATTATTAGTGTTAACCTAGGCTTAGTGTTATTGATAGGCCTAGGTTTAGGGCGATTGGTTAGGGTTATGTTTAGGATTATGGTTAGGTTTAGGGTAAGGAATGGGGTTATAGCTAGGTTTAGGGCTAGGGCAAGGGATAGAATTAGGTTAAAACTTGGGTTATGGTTTGGGTTAGGGGTAGGGCTAATTTCAAGTCCAGCATTATGGTTAAAGATAGTTTTAGGGTTAGTTTTATGGCTACATCTAGTGTAATGTTAGGTTTAAGGTTAGGGTCAGGTTTAGAGCTAAGGGTATTATTAGGGTCAGGGTCATTATTAGTGTTTGGGATACGTTAAGGTTTTAAGTTAGGGCTTGAATTAGCATTAGCGTTAAAATTAGGGTAATGATAGGGTTCGGTTTAGGTTTCAGGTTAGGTTTATGGTAACGAATAGGGTTATGTTAGGGATAGGGTTAGGTTTAAAACTAGGGTTAGCATTAGGGTTAGGATAATGGATAGGATTAGAGCTAAGGTTATGGCTAGGGTTATGGTTACAATTAGGGCTAGTGTTATGGTAAAAGTTAGGGATAGGGATAAAGCTACGGTTAGGGGAGAGATTCTGGCTAGGTTTTGAGTTAAGTTAAGGCTAGGGTTAGGGTTACATCTAATATAAGTACTAGGGTTATGACTAAGACTAGTTTTATGGTTAGGGTTAGGACATCTAGTGTTAGATGTAGGGTTAGATTTAGAGTGATGTTTAGAGCTAGTTTTAGGGTTAGGTCAGGTTCAGGGTTAGATTTAGTTTTCTGCTTAAAATTCAAATTAAGACTAAGCTTAGGGCTAGGTGTAGGGTTAAGATTTGGTTTAGGTTAAGGGTCAGGGCTAGGGCTTTGGCTTGGTTTTGTATTAGGGCTAGGGCTAGAGTTAGGACTGGTTTTAGGATTAGTATTGGAGTTAGGGTTAGGGCTAGTGTTAGGTTTAGGTTTAGGCTTCTGTTTAGGGTTAGATTTAGATTTAAGGTTAGATCTAGGGTTAGGGTAGTGCTAAGAAAATGTCTAGGGTTAGAGCTAGGATTAGGGTTCCAGTAAGAGTTAGGTTTAGAACTAGTTTTAGGGCAAGTATGAGAGTTAGACTTAGTCTAAGGGCTAGGTTAGGATTAGGGTTAGGGATACGACTAAATTAGGGCTAAGATTAGGGCTAGGGTAAGTGTTAGGGTTAGGCCCAGGTTTAGGGTTAGGTTTATGATTAAGGATATGTTTAGGGCTAAGAAAAGATCTAGGGTTATTTTTAGGGTTAGGGCTAGGATTATGGCTAGGGCTAATGTCAGATCTAGGGTTACTGTTAGGGATATTTTCAAGCTTAGGTTTTTGGCTAGGTCTAGAATAAGGGTTAGGTTTAGGGTAAGGGTCAGTTTTATGATCTAGGGGAATTATTAGGGTCATATTTAGAGTTAGGGTTTGGTTTAGGTTAGAGTTACTGTTCATGCTCGAATTGACATTAGGGTTAGGGTTATTGTAATAATAGGGTTAGGTTTAGGTTTCAGGTTAGGTTTAGGATAATTGTTAGGGTTGGGGTTAGTGATAGGGTTATTGTTAGGCCTAGTGTTTGCATTAGGGTAAGGTTTATGTTTAGGGTAATGGATACAGTTGGAGTTTATTTTAGGGCTAGGGTTATGGTTAGGTTTAGGTGTTGAGTTTGGGTTAGGGTGAGTGTTTGAACTAGGGTTGTGTTTAGGGTATTTTTAGCCTAAGGGTTAGGTTATGAGCTATGGGTAGGGCTAGAGCAAGGCTTAGGTTAAGGTTAGGTCAAGGGATAGAATTATGGTAGTTTTAGGGTTATAGTTAGTGTTAGGGCTAGGAATATCATTAGGGTTAGGGTTAGGTTTAGTGTAATGGATATGGTTAGATTTAGATTTAGGGTTAGGGTTAGATTTAAGTTTTGGGTTAAGGTTAGGGCTATGGTTATGTTTAGAGTTATGGTAAGGGTTAGATTTTGAGCTGGATTGGGGTTATAGCAAGTGTTAGGTTTGGGGTTAGGTCTAGGTTTAGTTTTCTGGTTAGGGTTAGGGTTACAGTTAGGGTTAAGTCTAGGGTTACCAATAGGTTTAGGGTTAGGTTTAATGTATTTTGTAGGTTTAGAGCTAGGGTTAGGGCCGGGGTTAAATTTAGAACTAGGGATAGGGTTAGGGTTAGATTTATGGATAGTTTTAGGTTTATGTTTATGGTAAGTTTTAGGCTTTGAGCTAGGGTTGGGACTAAGGCTGGGTTTAAGTTAGGATTAGGGCTAGGGTTAGGGTTAGGGTTATGCTTAGGGCTAGGTTAAGTCCTATGATTCGCTCTAGGATTTGTGTTAGGTTTAGGACTAGGATTAGGGCTGTGGGTAATGAAAGATCTAGGGATATCAATAGGGCTAGTGTTAGGGTTAGGGTTATGGCTAGGTCTAGTGTTAGGTTTATATTTTCAGTTAGGTTCAGTTTTAGATGTAGGTTTACTGTTAAATGCTGGTGAGTGTTTAGTTTAGAGTTAGAGTCAGAATTAGGACTAGGTTTAGGTCTGGGGGTAGGGGTAGTGTTTGGGTTAGGGTAATGGTTATTGTTAGGGCTAGGACTAGGTATTTGTTTAGGTCTAGGGCTAGAGTTAAGGCTAGATTTAGGATTAGATTTATGTCTAAGGCTAGTGGTAGAGTTAGGTTTAGGAATGAGTTTATTTGTAGGGCCAGTGTTAGAGTTTTGTCTAGGGTTAGGGTCAGGTTTAAACCTAAGTTTAGTGTTAGGTTCAGAATAAGAGTCAGGATTAGCATTAGAGTTTGGGATAGGATTAGAGCTAAAATGAGGGCTAGGGTCAGAACTATTAATTGGATTAGGATTTTGATTAGCCTTAGGATTAGGAATAGGTCTAGGGTTACCATTATGGTTAAGGTTTTGCTTAGGATAAGGGATAAGTTTAGAGCTAGGGTTAGGGTTAGATTTAGAATTAGGGTTAAAGCTAGGTTTAGAGCTTGGATTAGGGCTTGGTTTTGTTGTAGGGTTAGGGCTAAGGTTAAGGCATTAGCTAATGTTAGAACTAGGGTTACAATTAGGGTTAGTTTTAGGGTTAGGGGTAGGTCTAGTGTTAGGGTTAGGTTTAAAGTTCGGGTGATATTTAGAGCTAGGTTTAGTGTTAGGCTATGAGTCAGGGACAGGGTTAATGTTAGGACTCAAATTAGCGATAGGGTTACTGTTATGTTCTTGTTTAAAGTTAGGATGGGTTCTAGAGCTAGGGTGAGCATTAGGATATGAGTCTGTTTCAGTGTTACATTTAAGGTTAGGTTTAGGGTAGAATTTAGGTGTACCCTTAGGTCTAAATGTAGTTTTAGAGTGGTTTAAGTTAAGGTTTAAGGTTAGGGCCATTGCTCAGTTTTGTTTTACTGCTATGGTTAGGGTTGGGGCTGGTTTTATGACTAACCTTAGAGTTAGGGCTAGTGTTAGTGTTAGGCTTAGGCTTAGGTTTAGGGTAAGATTTAGAGTTAGGATTAGAAATGGGGCTAGGGCAAGAACTAAGGTTAGGGCAAGCATTAGTGCTAGGTTTAGGCTAGGTTTTTGGTTATGGTAAAAAAAATGGGGTTAGAACTAGGGATAGGGCTAGTGTGAGAGTTAGAGTTAGTCTTAGTGCTAGGCTTAGGGTTAGGTTTAATTATAAGTTTACAGGTAGGGCCAGTGATAGGGTTTGCTTTATGCTTAGTTTCAGGTTTAGACCTAGGGTTATTGTTTCTGTCAGAATAAGGGTCATGGTTAGCTTTAGCATTTGGGATAAGATTATAGCTAGAATGAGGGCTAGAGTCAGGACTATTAAAAGGGTTCGGATTTTGGTTAACCTAACAATTAGGAATTGTTCTAGGGTTACCATTAGGGTTAGAGTTTTGCTTAGGGTAAAGGATAGGAATAGAGCTAGGATTAGGGTTAGGGTTAGGGTTAAAGCTAGGTTTAGAACTTTAATTAGAGCAAGATTTTGTTGTATGTTTAGGGCTAGGGTTATGGCAATGGCTAATGTAAGAACTAAGGTTACCATTAGGATTAGTTTTAGGGTTAGGGTTTATGGTAGGTCTAGTGTTAGTGTTAGGTTTAAGGTTAGAGTGATATTTAGAGCCAGGGTTAGTGTTAGGATATCAATGAGGGTCAGATTTAGTGTTAGGACTCAAATTAGTGATAGGGTTACTGGTAGGTTTCGGTTTAAAGTTAGGAAGGTGTCTAGAGCTAGGATGAGCGTTAGGATACGAGTCTGTGTCAGGGTTACTTTTAAGGTTATGATTAGGAGTCAAATTTAGGGCTAGGATTAGATCTAGATATAGTGTTAGTGTGGTTTAAGTAAGGTTTTGGGTTAGGGCTATTGCTTGGTTTTGCTTTACTGCTAAGGTTAGTGTTAGTGCTAATTTTATGATTAGAGTTAGGGTTAGGGCTAGTGTTAGTGTGAGACTTAAGCTTAGGTTTAGGGTTAGATTTAGATTTAGGGTTAGATTTACGTTTAGGGATAGGACTGAGGAAAGGGCAAGGGTTAGGGCTAGGGTTAGATTATGGTATGAAATAGGGTTAGAAATAAGGGTAGGGATAGTGTGAGTTAGATTTAATCTTAGGGCTTGGGTTAGGGAAATGGATAAATTAGGGCTAGTATTAGGTCTATGGTTAGTGTTCAGCTTAAATATAGAGAAGGGTTTGAGTTAATATTAACTTTAAGGTAAGGCATAATGCTATAGCTAGGTTTAGAGGTAGGGTGATATTCAGAATTAGGGTTAGAGCTTTGGTTATGGTTAGTGTTATGATTAAGGCTAGGTTTATTGCTAGGATGAGGGCTAGTGTTTATTTTAGGATTACGACTAGGATTCAGGGTACAGCTAATTTCAGGTATAGAATTATGTTTAAATATAATTTTATGTTTAGGATTATGGCTACGTCTAGTGTAAGGGTTAGGTTTAGGGGTAGGGGTATTATTATGGACAAGGTCTGGGTTCAGGTTTGGGATAGGTTAAAGTCTAAAGTTAGGAGTTGAATTAGCATTAGGGTTAGGGTTAGAGTAATGATAGTGTTAGTATTAGGGTTCAGGTTAGGTTTAGGTTATGGATAGAAATAGGATTAGAGATAGCATTATGTATAGACCTATGGTTAGCATTAGGGTTATGGTTATGTTTATGGTAATGGATAGGGTTGGACTAGGGTTAGGGCTAGGGTTATGGTTATGATTAGGGCTAGGATTATGGTTAGGGCTTGTTTTAGGTTTAAAGCTCAGGATAGGGCTCAGATTTTGGCTAGGTATCAGGTTAAGTTAGTGCTAGGGTTAGGGTTATGGCTAATGTAAGTACTAGAGTTACATTTAGGGCTAATTTTAGGGTTAAGGTTAGGGCTAGGTTGAGTGTTAGGGTTCGGTTTAAGGTCAGGGTGATGTTTAGAGCTAGGGTTAATGTTAGTGTCAGAGTCAGGGTCAGAGTTAGTTTTAGGGTTGAGCTTACAACTCAAATTAGGTCTAGGGTTAGGGGTATGTGTTTGGTTAGGGTTTTGTTTAGTTTAAGGATTAGTGTTAGAGCTATGGCTCAGTTTTGTTTTAGGCTAGGGATAGGGTTAGGGCTAGTTTTAGGATTAGTGTTAGGCTTAGGGCTGGTGTTTGCATTAGGCTTAGGCTTCAGGTTAGGTTTAGATTTAGAGATAGGTGTTGATCTAAGGTTTGTGCTAGGGCTAAGGATAGGCAAGGATTATGAGAATGGTTAGGGCTAGGGTTATGGTTTGGTAAGGAATATGGTTAGAACTTGTGATAGGGCTGCTGTGAGAGTTAGAGTTCATCTTATGGCTAGGTTTAGGTTTATGGTTAGGGTTAGGGCTAAATTAGGGCTAGGGTTAGTGTTAGATTTAGGCCTAGGTTTAGGGATAGAGTTAGGGTTACGTTTAATTTAAAGGAATGAGTTAAAGCAAGATTGAGGGCTTGGTGAGGGTTAGGGCCAGGGTTAGGTTTAAGGTTATGATTAAGGCTAGGGTTTAGGGCTAGGATGAGGGAGAGTGTTTGTATTAGGTTTAGTGGTTGTATTAGGTCTAGGGCTAATGTCAGTTCTTGGGTTACAATTAGCGATACATTTAGTGTTAGGTTTATGGCTTGGTCCAGTGAAAAGGTTAAGTTTAGGGTAAGGGTCAGTTTTAGAGCTAGGTTTATTATTAGCGTCAGAATAAATGTTAGGGTTTTGGTTAGGTTAGGGTTTAAGTTTAGGGCTCAAATTAGCATTAGATTTAGGGTTAGGGTAATGACAGTGTTAGGTTTAGGGTTTAGTTGTGGTTTAGTGTAATGGGTAGGGTTAGGGTTAGGCCTAGGGTTAGGATAAGCTTTAGGGTTATCATTGGGGTAATGGATAGAGTTAGACTTAAGTTTAGGGCTAGGGTTATGTATAGGATTAGGGCTTTTGTTTGGGTTAGTGTTAGGTTCAAGTTAAGGATTAAAGCTAGGATAAGGACTTTGACTAAGCCTAGGTTTTGGGTTAGGTTAGGGCTAGGGTTAAGACTATGGCTAATGTACAAAGTAAGGTTATAATTAGCACTTGTTATAAGGTTAGAGTTAAGGCTAGGTCTAGTGTTAGGGTTAGATTTACGGTTACAATGTTTTTAGAGCTAGGTTTAGTGTTAGGGTCAGAGTCAGGGTCAGGGTTAGTTTTCAGGTTAGGGTTAGGACTAGAATTAGGGATAGAGTTAGAGCTAGGTGTAAGGTTAGGGTTTGGTTTAGGTTAAGGGTTAGGATTAGGGCTATAACTAGGTTTTGTTTTAGGGCAAGGGCTAGGGTTAGGGCTAAGACTTGATCTAGGATTAGGATGATGATAAGGGAAAAGTTTAGAACTACCCTATAGGTCTAAGGTAAGAATTATAGTTAGTCTTAGGGCTAGGTTTATGTTTAGTGTTTGGGATAGGGCTAAGTTAGGTCTGGGATTAGGGCAAGTGTTAATGTTAGAGTTAGGCCTAGGTTTAGGCTAGGTTTAGTGTTAGGGTTTGGATTAGGGTCAGGTTTAGGGTAAAGGATGAGTTTATACCTAGTTTTAGGGATAGGGTGAGGGTTACAATTATGGTTAGTGTTAGATGAAGGTGAGGATTATGTCTAGGATGTGGGTTAAGGTTTGTGTTAGGGTTAGGACTAGGATTAGAGTTAGGGCTAATGTCAGTTCTAGGGTTAGAGTTAGGGATAGTTTTAGGGTTAGGTTTTTATCTAGGTCATTGTAAGGGTTAGGTTTATGGTTAGGGTCAGGTTTAGAGCTAGGGGTATTATTAGGGTCAGGGTTAGGGTTTAGGTTAGGTTATGGTTTATGGTTAGGGCTCGAATTAGCATTAGGTTAATGATAGGGTAACGATAGTTTTAGGTTTAGGGTTCAAGATAGGTGTAGGGTAATGGATAGGGTTAGGGATGGGCATAGGATTAGGGATTGGCCTAGGGTTAGCATAAGTGTTAGGGTTATCCTTAGGGTAATGGATAGGGTTAGAACTAGGGTTAGGCCTGGGTTATGCTTAGGATTTGATCTAAGGTTAGGCTTAGGCTTAGGGTTAGGGCTATGGTTAGCATTAGGTTAGCTTTAGGGTTAAAGATAGTGTAGGGCTTGGATTAGGGCTAGGTTTTGAAATAGGTTAGGGGTTTGGCTAAATTAAGAACTTGTTATGATTAGGCTAGTTTTAGGGTTAATGCTAGGGCTAGGAATAGTTTCAGGGTTAGGGTGATGTTTAGAGCTATGGTTAGTGTTAGTGTCAGGGTCAGTTTTCAGATTAGGATTATGGTAGAATTAAAGCCAGAATTAAGAGTAGGGTTAGGTCTAAGGAAAGAGTTAGTGTTTGGCTTCAGCTAAGGGTTATTATTAGTGCTAGGTCTAGGCTTTTCTTTAGGTCTAGGGCTAGAGATATGGCTAGATTTAGGGTTAGGTTCAGGTTTAGACCTACGGTTAGTGTTAAGGTCAGAATAAGGGTCAGGGTTATGGTTAAGGTTTGGATTATGGTTAGAGCTAGAATGAGGACTAGAGTTAGGACTAGTAATAGGATTATAGTTTGGGTTAGGCTAACGATTAGTGTTAGAATTAGGATTAGAATTAGTGTTAGGGTTTGGCTTAGGGTAAGGGATAGAGTTAGAGCTAGGGTTAGGGTTAAAGCTAGGTTTAGAGCTCAAATTAGGGCTAGATTTGTGTTAGGATTAGGGCTAGGGTTAGAGTAACAGCTAATGTAAGAACTAGGGTTACAATTAAGATTAATTTTAGGGTTATGGTTAGGGGTTAGACCTCTAGTGTTAGGATTAGATTTAAGGTTAGGGTGATATTTAGAGCTAGTGTTAGTGTTCGGTTAGTAGTCAGGGTCAGGGTTAGTTTTAAAATTAAGGTTAGTACTCAAATTATGGCAAGGGTTACTGTGTTTGGTTTAAGGTTAGGATGGTGTTTAGAGCTAGGGTGAGTGTTAGGATATGAGTCAGTCAGTGTTAGTATTAAAGTTAAGGTTAGGACTTGAATTAGGGCTAGGGTTAGGTCTAGGTGTAGTATTAGGTTTTGGTTTAAGTTAAGGTTTAGTATTAGGGCTATTGCTTGGTTTTGATTTACTTCTAGGGTCAGGGTTTTTCGAGTAGCATTAGGGTTAGGGCCAGTGTTTATGTTAGGCTTAGGCTTAGGGTTAGTATTAGATTTAGTTAGGGATAGATCTGGGGTTATGGCTAGGAATATGGACAAGGCAAGCTTTATGGCTAGGGTTAGAGCTAGCGTTAAGGTTACAGTAATGGATAGTGTTAGAGCTAGGGATAGAGCTAGTGTGAAAGTTAGAGTTAGTCTTAGGGCTAGGGTTAGGGTTAGGAATAGGGTTAAATTAGGGCTAGAGTTATTGTTCTTCTTAGGTCTAGAATTAGGTTTAGGGTTAGGGTTATGTTTAGGGTAAGGATTGGCATTATAGCCAGATTTAGAGGTAGGGTGAGGGTTAGAATTAGGGTTAGGCCTATGGTTAGGATTAGGGTTATGATTAAAGCTGGTTTTAGGGCTAGGATGAGGACTAGGTTTTCTTTTATGGTAGGACTAGGATTAGGGCTAGGACTAATATCAGATCTAGGGTTATGGTTAAAGATAGATTTAGGTTTAGGTTTATGGATACAGGTAGCATAAGGGTTATGTTTAGTTTTAGGTCAGGTTAAGAGCTAGGGGTATTATTGGATCAGGGCCATGGTTAGGGTTTGGGATAGGCTATGGTTTAATTTTAGTGCTTGAATTAGCATTGAGGTTAGGGTTAGGGTAATGATAGGGTGAGGTTTAGGGTTGAGGTTTGTTTTAGGGTAATGAATAGGGTTAGGATTAGGGATAGGGTTAGGTTTAGGCCTAGGGTTAGCATTAGTGTTAGGGTTATAGTTATGGCAATAGATAGGGTTAGAGCTAGGGTTAGAGCAGGAGTTATGGTTATGATTAGGGCTAGGGTTAGGGTTAGTGTTAGGGTTAAAGCTTGGGTTAGGGCTTGAACTAGGGCTAGGTTTTGTGTTAAGTTAGTGCTAGGGTTAGGGTTATGGCTAATGTAAGTACCAGGGTTACATTTAAGGCTAAATTTAGGTTTGGGGTTGGGGCGAGGTCTAGTGTTAGATTTAGTTTTAGGGTTAGGGTGATCTTTAGAGGTAGGGTTAGTGTTATGGTCAGATTCAGGGTCAGGGTTAGTTTTTGGTTCAGCTTAAAACTCGAATTAGGGCTAAGTTTAGGGTTAGGCTTAGGGTTTGGTTTAGGTTAAGGGTTAGGTTTAGGGCTATGTCTGGGATTTTTTTTTTTTTGGGGGGGGGCTACGGCTAGGATTAGGACTAGTTTTAGGATTAGAATTAGGGTTAGGGCTAGCGTTAGGTTTAGGTTTAAGCTTGGGTTTAAAGTTAGATTTAGAGTTAGAGTTGGATCTAGGTTAGGGCTAGGGCTAAGGATAGGGCTAGGGTTAGGGCTAGGATTATTGTTCCAGTAAGGGATAGGTTTAGAACTAGGGATGGGGTAAGGGTGAGAGTTAGAGTTAGTCTTAGGTCTAGGGTTAGGGCTAAGGTTAGGGATAGGCATAAATTAGGGGTAAGATTATGGCTATGGTTAGAGCTAAGATTAGTGCTAGGGTTAGTGTTAGGGTTAGGCCTGAGTTTAGGGTTAGGGTTATGATTAAGTCTAGGTTTAGGGCTAGGATAAGGGCTGGGGTTTGTGTTAGGGTTAGAGCTAGGATTAGGGCTAGTGCTATTGTCACGTCTAGGGTTACGGTTGGGGATAGATTTAGAATGTTTTATGGCTAAGTCTAGTGTATTGATTAGGTTTAGGGTAATGGTCAGGTTTAGAGCTAGGGGAATTATTAGGGTAAGGCTCAGGGTTAGAGTTTGTTTGAGGTTAGGGTTTTGGGTTAGGGCTCTAATTAGCTTTAGGGTCAGGGTTAGGGTACTGATAGGTTTTTGTTTAGCATTCAGTTTAGGTTTAGGGTAATAGATAATTTTAGTGTTAGCAATAAGGTTAGGGTTAGGTCTAGAGTTAGCATTAGTGTAAGGGTTATGGTTAAGATAATGGATAGGGTTAGAGCTAAGCTTAGGGCTAAGTTTATGGTTAGAAATTAATCTTGAGGTAGGGATAGGGTTAGATCTAGGGTGAGGGTTAGTGTTATGTTTAGTGTAAGAGTTGGGTTTTGAGCTAGGTTTGGGGCTAGGGTGAGGGTTAGGTTTAGGGTTAGGTCTAGGGTTAGGATTAGGGCTATGGTCATCATTAGGGGTAGTGTTAGGGTTAGGGTAATGGATACGATTAGATGTAGGTTTAGGTTTATGGTTAGAGTTAGATTGAGGTTTAGGCGTAGGGTTAGGTATATGGTTATGGTTAGGTTTATGATAAGGGTTAGGGTTTGAGCTAGTATTAGGTCTATGGTGAGGGTGAGGTTTAGGATTAGGTCTAGGATTAGTTTTCTGGTTAGGTTTAGGGTTAGGGTTTGGCCTATTGTTATCAATAGTGTTAGGGTTATGTTTAGGTTAATGGGCATCTTTAGAGCTAGGTTTAGTGCTAGAGTTAAATTTAGGATTAGGGCTAGGTTTAGGGTTAGATTTAGGGATAGGTGTACATTTATATTTAGGATAAGGTTTAGGTTTTGAGCCATGGTTAGGGTAGGGTTAGGGCTATGGTTTGCATTAGGGTTATGCCTAAGGCTAGGTTTAGGCCTAGGATAAGATCTAGGATTTTTCTTAGGTTTAGGCCTAGGGTTAGGGCTATGGGTAATATAAGAGCTAGGGTTATGATTAGGGCTAGTTTTAGGGTTAGAGTTATGGCTAGTTCTAGTGTTAGATTTAGATGTTGGTTAGGCTCAGGTTTAGAGATAGGGTTACTGTTAATGGCAAGGTCAGTGTTCAAGTTAGAGTTAGGGTTAGGGTGAAAGCCAGAATTAGGACGAGGTTAGGTTTAGGGGTAGGGTTAGTGTTTGTTTTAGGTTAAGGGTTATTGTTAGGGCTAGGCCTAAGATTTTGTTTAAGTCTAGTGCTAGAGTTAATGCTAGATTTAGAATTTGGTTTAGGTTTAGGGCTAGTGTTAGGGTTAGGTTAGGTACAAGGTTATTATAAGGCTTGTTTCAGGGTTCGGTTTAGAGTTCAGTTCAGGTTTAGACCTATAATTAGTGTTAGTGTCAGAATAAGGTTAGGGTTAGGTTATGGGTTAGAATTAGAGCTAGAATGAGTGCTTGGGTTAGGACTAGAAATAGGGTTAGGCTAAGGATTAGGATTAAGACTAGGGTTAGCAATATGGATAGGGTTTGGTTTAGGGTAAGGGATACGGTTAGGTCTAGAGTTAGGGTTAGGTTTAGGTCTAGGGTTAGGGTTAGGATTAAATCTAGTGTTAGGGCTCGGATTAGGGCTATTTTTGTTTTTAGGGTTAAGGCTAGAGTTATGTCAAAGGCCAATGTAAGAACTAGGTTTATGATTAGGGTTAGTTTTAGGGATGGGATTTGGGCTGGTCTAGTGTTAGCATTAGCTTTAGAGTTAGGGTGATATTTAGAGCTATGGTTAGTTTTAGGCCTAGGACTTGCATTAGAGCTAGGGTTATGTCTAGTTGTAGGATTAGGTTTGGTTTAGGTTAAGGTTTAGTGTTAGAGCAATGGCTGGTTTTGTTTTAGGGCTGGGACTAGGGTTAGGGCTAGTGTTAGGATTAGCAATGGTATTAGGGCTAGTGGTAGGTTGAGGTTTAGGCTTAAGTTTAGGGTTAGATTTAGAGTTATGGTTAGATCTAGGATTAGGGCTATAGATACAATGAGGGCTAAAGTTAGGGCTAAGGTAACGGATAGGGTTAGAAATAGAAATAGGGCTAGGGTGAGAGTGAGTTAGTCTTAGGACTAGGGTTAGGATTAGGGTTAGGGCTAAATAGGTCTAGGATTAGTGCTAAGGTTAGCGTTAGTGTTAGGCCTATGGTTAAGGCTAGGGTTAGGGTTTGTATAATTGTTAGGGTTAGGTTTAGTTTTAGGGGATGTGATGGGCTTATAGTTAGGTTCAGGGCTCGGTCGAGGGTTAAAATTAGGGATAGAGCCAGGGTGAGGGTTTGGATTAGGATTAAGGCTAGGTTTAGGACAAGGATGAGGGTTATCTTTTATGTTAGGGTAAGGGCTAGAATTAGGGCTAGGACTAATATCAGGTCTAGGGTTATGGTTAGGGTTAGGTTTATGGCTAGGTCTAGTGTAAGGGTTAGGTTTAGGGTAAGGGTCAGGTTTAGAGCTGGGTGTATTATTAGGGTCAAAGTCCAGGTTAGGGTTTACTTTAGGTTAAGGTTTAGGCTTAGGACTCAAGTTAGCATTAGGCTTAGGGTTAGAGTAAAGAATAGGATTATGTTTAGGGTTCAGGTTAGGTATAGAGTAATGTATAGGGTTAGATTTAGGGATAGTGTTAGGTTTAGGCCTAGGGTTAGCATTTTGGATAGGCTTATGTGTAGGGTAATGGATAGAGTTAGTGCTAGAGTTAGGGATTGGGTTAAAGTTAGGATTAGGACTAGGATTAAGGTTAGGCCTAGGGTGAGTGTTAGGTTAGGTTTAGGTTAAGTGTTTATGGTTAGGGCTACAGCGAGGTTTAGGATTAGAGTCAGCGCTATGGTTAGCATTGGGATTAGAGTTAAGGCTAGGGTTATCATTAGTGTTAGGGTTATATTTAAGGTAATGTATAGAATTTGAAGTAGGATTTGTGCTATGGTTACAGTTAGGATTAGGGCAAGTGTTAGGGTTCGGGTCAGAGTTAGGGTTACATTATGGGCAAGAGTTAGAGTTTGATCTAAGGTTAGGGCTAGGCAAGTATGAGGGTTAGACCTAGGGCTAAGGTTAGGATTAGGCTTACAGCTAGTTTTAGTGCTACATTTAGGGCTAGGTTTAGGGGGAGGTTTATGTCTAGTGTTAGGACTGTGGGTAATGTAAGAACTAGGATTATGGTTATGGCTAATTTTAAGGTTAGGATTATGGATAGGTCTAGAGTTAGGGGTATATTTTGGGTAAGGATAAGGGTTAGAGCTAGTGTTTGTGTTAGGGTAAGGGTCAGTGTTCAAGTTAGCATTGGATTCACGGTTAGGAGCAAATTTTACTAGGGTTAGTTCTAGGGGTATTGTTAGTCATTGCATTAGACTAATGGTTATTGTTAGTGCTAGAGCTAGGGCTAGAGTTATGGCTATATTTAGGTTTAAGTTTAGGTCTAGTGTTAATGTTATGGTTAGGTTTAGGTACAGGTTTACCCATAGGGCTAGTGTTAGTGTTTGGTTTAGGGTTAGGGTCAGGCTTAGACCTAGGGTTAGTGTGAGGGTCAGAATAAGGGTCAGGGATAGGCTTAGGGTTTGGGTTAGGGTTAGAGATAGAATGAGGCCTAGGGTTATGACTAGTAATAGAGTTAGGGTTTGGGGTAGGCTAAGGACTAGGGTTAGGACTAGGGTAGCATTAGGGTGAGGGTTGGCATAGGGTAAGGGTTAGGGTTAGATCTAGGGTTAGGGTTAGGGTTAGTATTAGCATTAAAGCTAGGGTTAGGGTTCAAATTAAGGCTAGGTTTTGTGTTAGTGTTAGGGCTATTGCTAATTTAAGACCTGGCTTTACAATTAGGTCTCATTTTAGGATTAGGTTTGGGGCTAGGTTTAGTGTTTGGGTTAGGAGTAGGGTTAGGGTGATGTTTAGAGCTAAGGTTAGTTTTAGGATCAGAGTCAGGGTCATTATTAATTGTACAGTTAGGTTTAGGACTCAAATAAGGGCTAGGGTAAGGGCTAGGTGTAGTGTTAGGGTTTGGTTTAGGTTTAGGTTTAGAGCTGTAGCTCAGTTTTGCTTGAATGCTATGGCTATGGTGAAGGATAGTTTCAACTTAACATTAGGATTAGGGCTAGTGTTAGGGTGAGATTTAGGTTTAAGTTTAGGGTTAGATTTAGAGTTAGGGTTAGAGCTAGGCTTTGGGTCATGGTATGGGATAAAGTTAGAACTAGGGCTAGGTCTAGGGAAAGAGTTAGTGTTAGGCTTAGGGCTAGGGATATGATTAGATTTAGGTTTAGGGCTAAATTAGGTCTAGGATTAGAGCTAGGTTTAATATTAGGGCTATGCCTTGGTTAGGGCTAGGGTTACAATTAGGTTTAGGGTACGGTATGATATTATAGCTAGGTTAAGGCTTGGGTGAGGGTTCTCTTTAGGGTTAGGCCTAGTGTTAGGGTTAGGGTTTGGATTAAGGCTAAGTTTAGTGCCAGGATTAGGACCTTTTTTTAGCATAAAGTCTAACATTAGGGCTAGGTCTAATGTCAGGTCTATGGTTATGATTAGGGATAGTTTCAGGGTTAGGTTTATCGCTATGTATAGTGTAATGGTTAGGTGTGGGTTAGGGTCACTTTTAGTGACAGGGGTATTATTAGGTCAGGGTAACGGTTAGGGTTTTTTTAGGTTAAGGTTTAGGGTTAGGGCTCAAATTAGGTTAGGATTATGTTTAGGGTTAGGATAATGGATATGGTTAGGTTTAGGGTTCAGGTTAGGTTTAGGGTAATGAAGAGGGTTAGGGTTATGGATAGAGTTAGAGTTATCCTAGGATTACTATTACGGTTAGGGTTAGGGTTAAGGTAATACATAGGATTGAAGCTAGAGTTAAGATTAGGGTTATGGTTAAGATTAAGGCTAGGGTTAGGATTAGGTTTAGAGTTAGGTTAGGGTTAAAGCTAGTTTTAGGGTTAGGGTTAGGGCTACATTTTAGATTAGGTTAGGGTTAGGGTAGTGCTATGACTAATAATATAAGAACTAGGGTTATGATTAGGGCTAATTTTAGGGTTAGGGTTAGGGCTAGGTCTACTGTTAGGGTTAAGTTATGATTAGAGTGGTGATTTGAAATAGGGTTAGTGTTAGCGTCAGAGTCAAGCTCAGTGTTAATTTCAGGGTTAGGGATAACACTCGAAATAAAGCTAGAGTTATGGGTAGGTGTAGGGTTAGGTTTTGTGTTAGGGTTAGGGCAAGAATTAGGGCTAGGTCTAATGTCAGGTCTGAGGCTACAGTGAGGTTAGTGTTAGGGTTAGGGCTAGGGCTCAGTTTTGTTTTAGAGCTACAGCTGGGTTTAGAACTAGTTTTAGGATTAGCAATAGTGTTAGGGCTAGTGGTAGGGTGAGGTTCAGGCTTAGAATTAGGGTTATATTTAGAGTTGTGATTAGATCTAGAGTTAGGACTTGGGCATGGTTTAGGGGTTAGGTTAGGGCTAGTGTTATGGTAATCGATAGAGTTAGTACTAGAAATAGGTCTAGGGCAAGAGTTAGAGTTAGTCTTAGGGGTAGGGTTAGAGTTAGGGTTACGATTAGCACTAAATTATGGCTAGGATTAGAGCTAGGGTTAGTGTTAGTGTTAGGGTTAGGGTTAGCATTAGTGTTAGTGTTAGGATTAGGGTTAGGGTTATGGTTAGTGGAAGGGATGTTGTTATACCTAGGCTCAGAACTAGGGCGACAGCTGAAATTAGGGATTGGGCTAGGTTTAGGGTTCAGGTTAGGATTAAGGCTAGGTTTAGGGCTCTGATGAGGGCTTGGGTTTGTGTTAGGTTTAGGGCGAGAATTAGGTCTATGGATAATGCCAACTCAGGTTATGCTTAGAGATAGTGTTAAGGTTAGGTTTATGGCTAGGTCTATTGTAAGTGTTAGGTTTTGGGAAAGGGTCTGGTTTAAAGCTGGGTGTATTGTTATGGTAAGTGTCTTGTTTAGGGTTTGATTTAGGTTACGGTTTAGGTTTAGGGCTTGATTTAGCATTAGGGTTAGGGATTGGGTTAGAGTAATTAATAAGGATAGGTTTAGTGTTCAGGTTATTTTTAGGAAATGGATAGGGTTAGTGTTAGATATAGGTTTAGAGTTAGGTCTATGGTTAGCATTTGGAGTAAGCTTATGTTTAGGGTAATGGATAGGTTTAGGGCTAGGGTTATGGTTAGGATTAGGGCTAGGGTTATGGTTAGGGTTAGGGTTAAGCCTAGGGTTAGTGTTAGGGTTAGGTTTAGGGTAAGTGTTAGGGTTTGAGCTATGGTTAGGGATAGGGCAATGGTTAGGTTTAGTGTGACATCTAGGTTTAGGATTAGGGTTAACTTTAGAGCTAGGTTTAGCATTAGGGTAAGGGTTATATTTAGGGTAATGGATAGAGTTAGAACTAGGTTTTGGCCTTGGTTATGGTTAGGATTAGGCCTAGGGTTAGGGTTAGGGTTAGATCTAGAGTTATATTTGGGTAAGGGTTAGTGTTTGAGCTAGGGTTAGGTTTAAGTCAAGTGTTAGAGTTCGGGTTAAGTCTAGGGTTAGGATTAGGGTTACACTTAGAGCTAGGTTTTGTGTGAGGTTTAGGGCTAACATTAGGGATATATGTAATGTAAGACCTAGAGTTAGTGTTATGGCTAGGTCTAGTGTTAGGGTTATGGCTAGATTTTGAGTGTCCATAAACTTTAGAGCTAGGATTTGTGTTACAAGAAGGGACAGTGTTTGGGTTAGGGTTATGGCCAGAATTAGGACTAGGTTTAGGTCTAGAGGTAGAGGTAGTGTTTGGGTTAGGTTAAGGATTATTGTGAGAGCTAAGGCTAGGTATTTGTTTAGGGGTAATGCTATAGTTATAGCTAGATTTAGGATTAGGTTTTGTCTAGGTCGAGTGTTAGGGTTAGGTTTAGGTATACGGTTACCCATAGGGCTTGTGTTTCGCTTCGGTTTAGGGTTAGGGTCAGCTTTAATCCTAGAGTTAGAGTTAGGGTCAGAATAAGGGTCAGGGTTAGGGTTAGGATTTTGGTTAGGGTTAGAGCTAGAATGAGGGCTAGGGTTAGGACTAGTAATAGTGTTATGGTTTGGGGTAGGCTAAGGATTAGGGTTAGGACTAGGGTAGCATTAGGGTGAGGGTTTGGCTTAGGGTAAGGGATAGGGTTAGAGCTACGGTAGTGGCTAGTGTTAGGGTTAGGTATAGGTCTAGGTTTTTTTTAGGGTTAGGTTTAAAGCTAGGTTTAGGTCTCGGGTTAGAGCTAGCTTTTCTGTTAGCACAGGGCTATGGCTAATGTAAGAACTGGTGTTAAGATTAGGGCTAGTTTTAGGGTTAGGTTTAAGGCTAGGGTTAATGTTCCGGTTAAGTTTAGTGTTAGTGTTATGTTTAGAGCTAGGGTTATTGTTAGGGTCAGAGTAAGTTCTAGAGTTAGGGTTAGGACTCAAATTAGGGCTAGGGTTAGGGCTAGATATAAGCTTAGGTTTTAGTTTAGGTTAAGAATTAGCATTAAGCCTATGACTCGGTTTTATTTGAGTGCTAGGGCCAGGGTTAGGGTTAGTTTTCCAATTAGCATTAGGGTTAGGGCTAGTGTTAGGCGGAGGTTTAGACTTAGGATTAGGGTTTGATTGAGGGTTAGGGTTAGGTCTAGGTTTAGGACTAGGGTGAAAGTAGGAATGGGGTTGGGGCTAGGTTTAAGTCTAGGGTTTGTGTTATGGTAAGGGATAGATTTAGAACTAGGGTTAGTGCTAGGGTGAGAGTTAGGATTAGGGTTACATTTAGGGTTACCTTTAGGACTAAATTTGTGCTAGGATTAGTGCTAGGGTTAGTGTTAGGGCTAGGCCAACATTTAGGGCTAGGATTAGGGTTAGGATTATTTTAAGGTATGATGTTATAGCTAGGTTTATGGCGAGGTACAAAATAGAGTTAGGGCTAGGGTTAGGGTTAGGGTTAGTATGAAAGCTAGGTTTAGAGCTAGGATTAGGGCTAGGTTTAGGGCTAGAATTAGTTTTAGATTTTGTGTTAGGGTTAGGGTTAGAATTAGTGCTAGGGCTAATGTCAGGTCTAGGTTTATGGTTAGGGTTAGTTTTAGGGTTAGGTTTATGCCTAGTTCTAGTGTAAGTTTTAGGATGAGGGTTAGGGTAAGGTTTAGAGATAGGGTTATTATTAGGGTCACTGTCATAATTAAGATTTGAGTTAGGTTAAGGTTTAGGATCAGGGCTTTCATTAGCGTTAGGGTTAGTATTAAAGTTAGGGTAATGTTTATGGTTAGGTTTAGGTTTCAGGTTAGGTTTAGGGTAATGGATAAAGTAAGGGTTAGAGATAGGGTTAGAGTTATCCTAAAATTAGCATTAGGGTTAAGGTTATGGTTAAGGTAATGGATAGGGTTAGAGCTAGGGTTAGGACTAAGATTATGGTTAGGATTAAGGCTAGGGTTAGGTTTAGGGTAATGGTTAGGGCTCTGGTTAGGGTTAGGATTAAAACAGGTGTAGGGCTCAAATTAGTGCTAGGTTTTGGGTTAGGTGAGGACTAGGATTAGGGCTACAAATAATGTAAGAACTAGGGTTATTATTAGGGCTACTTTTAGGGTTAGGGTTAGGGGTAGGTGTAGTTTTAGTGTTAGGTATAATTTTAGGGTGATCTGAGAGCTAGAGTTAGTGTTAGGGTCAGAGTCAGGGTGAAGGTTAGTTTTAGAGTTAGGGTAGGACTTGAATTAGGGCTAGGGTTAGGGCTAGGTGTGTGTTAGGTTTTGGTTTAAGTTAAGGGTTAGAGTTAGGGCTGTAGCTAGATTTTTTAAAGGCTAGGACTAGGTTAGGGCTAGTTTTAGGATTAGCATTACTGTTAGGGCTAGATTTATTGTGAGATTTAGGCTTAGGGTTGGGGTTAGATTTAGAGTTATGGTTAGATCTAGGGTTAGTGGTAGGGCTAGGTTTAGGGCTAAGGGTAGAGCAAGTGTTAGGGTTATGGTAAGGGATAGGGTTAGAACTAGGAATAGGGCTAGGGCGATAATTAGAGTTAGTATTAGTGCTAGTGTTAGGATTAGGGTTAGGGCTAAATTAGGGCTAGGATCAGGTCTAGGATTAGTGTAAGGGTTAAATCTAGAGTTAGATTTAGGGTTAGATTTAGGGGAAGGGTTGGGGTTTTATCTAGGTTCAGATATAGGGCGAGGGATAAAATTAGGGATAGGGCTAGAGTTAGGGTTCGGGTTAGGGTCAAGACTAGATTTAGGGCTAGAATGAAGGCTAGCATTTGTGTTAGGGTTATGGCAAGAATTAGGGCTAGGGCTAATATCATGTCTTGGTTTTTTGGTTAGAAATAGTTTTAGGGTAAGGTTTATGGCTAGGTCTATATTCAGAGTTAGGTTTAGGGTAAGATTCAGGTTTAGACCTAGGGATATTATAATGGTCATGTCAGGTTTTGCGTTTGGATTAGGTTGAGGTTTAGGGTTAGCGCTCAAATTAGCATTAGGGTTAAAGTTAGGGTTAGTGTAAGGAAGCGGGTTAGGTTTATGCTTCAGGTTAGGTTTAGGGTTCATGTTAGGTTTAGGTTAATGGATAAGGTTAGGGTTAGGCCTAGGGTTAGCATTAGGTTTATGGTTATTGTTCGGGTAATTGATCGATTTAGAGCTATGGTTAGGGTTAGGATTATGTTTAGGATTATGTTTAGGATTTAGAGTTAGGGTTAGGTTTAGGGTTAAAGTTAGGGTTAGTGTTAGGGTTAAGATTAGGATACTGCTTAGGGTTTAAGCTAGGGATAGTGCTAAGGCTAGAGTTAGGTTTAGGGTTAGGTCAAGAGTTAGGGTTAGTGTTAGGGTTAGGGCTAGGGTTAGGGTTAGTTTTTCTTACCGTTAGGTTAAGGGTAAGCCTCATGGATTTAGTAAGTGTTAGGGCTAGGTTGAGGTTTCAGGTTAGAATCAGAGCTAAGGATAAAGGTAGATTTAGGGTTATTAGAGCTAGGGTTAGCATTAGGTTTAGGGTTATGGTTAGGGTAATGGATAGAGTTAGAGCTAGGGTTTGGGCTATGGTTAAGGTTAGGATTACGGATAGGATTAGGGTTAGGGTTTGGGCTAGGATTTGTTTACGGTAAGGATTAGGGTTTTAGCTAGAATGAGGGCAAGGGCTAAGTTTTGGATTAGGTTCAGTGTTAAGTCTAGGGATAGGATTATGGTAGGTTAAGGGTTAGGGTTATGGTTAGGGCTACGTTTATCATTATGGTTAGGATAAGGGTTAGGGTAATAGATATGGTTAGATATAAGTTTAGGTTTAGGGTTAGATTTAGTTTTGGGGTTAAGGTTAAGACATGGTTAGGTTTAGGTTTCTGGTACAGGTTAGGGTTTGAGCTAGAGTTAGGGCTATGGCAAGTTTTAGGTTTAGTGTTAGGTCTACGGTTAGTTTTTAGTTTAGGGTTAACAGTAGGGTTAGGATTATGTCTAGGGTTATCAATAGGTTAGGGTTAGGGTTTGGGTAATGTGTATGTTCAGAGCTAGGTTTAGGTTTAAGGTTAAGTTAGGGTTAGGGTTAGAGTTAGGGATAAGTCTAAGTTTATATTTAGGACAAGAGTTTTGCATTGAGTAAATTTAGGATGAAGGCTACAGTTAGGGTTAGGATTAGGGCTAGGGTTAGGGTTAGTGTTACAACTAGGGCTAGGTTTAAGCCTAGGATTCACTCTAGATTTTGTGTTAGGTTAAGGTGTAGGGTTAGGGCTATGGGTAATGTAAGAGCTAGGATTATTATTAGGGCTAGTTGTAGGGTTAGGGTTATGGCTAGGTCTAGTGTTAGGTTTAGATTTTCAGTTAGGGTCAGGTTTAGAGATAGCTTAGTGTTAAATGCAGGGTCCATGTTCAGGTTAGTGTTAGGGTTAAGGTTAAAGCCAGAATTAAGACTAGGTTTATGTCTAGGGGTAGGGTTAGTCTTTGCATTAGATTAAGGGTTATTGTTAGGTCTAGGGCTAGATTTTTGTTTAGGTGTAGGGCTAGAGTTAAGGCTACATTTAGGATTAGGTTTAGGTCTAGGGCTAGTGGTAGAGTAAGGTTTAGTATAAGGTTACTGGTAGGGCTAGTGTTAGGTTTTGGCCTAGGGTTAGGGTCAGGTTTAGACCTAGGTTTAGTGTTATGGTCAGAATAAGGGTCAGGGTTAGTGTTAGGGTTTGGGATAGGTTAGAGCTAGAATGAGAGCTAGATTTAGGACTTAATAGGGTTAGGGTTTTGGTTAGCCTAAGATTTAGGGATAGGTCTATAGTTACCATTAGGTTTAGGGTTTTGCTTAGGTTTAGGAATAGAGTTAAAGCTGGTGTTAGTGGTAGGGTTAGGGGTAGGGTTAGTGTTAAAGCTAGGTTTAGACCTCCGATTAGGGCTAGATTATTTCTTAGCATTTGGTCTAGGAATAGGGCAACAAGTAATGTAAGAATCAGGGTTACAATTAAGGTTAGTTTTAGGGTTAGTGTTAGGGGTAGTTCTAGTGTTAGGGTTAGGTTTAAGGTTAGGATGAATTTAGAGCTAGGGTTATTGTTATGATATGATTCAGGGACAGGGATAGTTTTAGGGTTCGGGTAGGACTCAAATTAGGGCTAGGTTTACTGTTAGGTTTGGTTTAATGTTAGAGTGGTGTTTTAGAGCTAGGGTGAGTGTTAGGGTATAAGTCAGGGTAAGGGTTAGATTTAAGGTTTGGGTTAGGTCTTGAATTAGGGCTAGGATTAGTTCTAGGTGTAATTGCGGGCTTAGTTTAAGTTAAGGTTTAGGGTTAGTCTATTTTTCGGTTTTGTTTAATCCCAAAAATAGGGTGAGCACTAGTTTTATGATTAGCATTAGGATTAGGTCTAGTGTTAGTGTTAGGCTTAGGGTTATGGTTAGGGTTACATTTAAAGTTAGGCTTAGATCTAGGGTTAGGCTAGGAGTAAGGATAGGGCAAGGGTTAGGGCTAGGGTTAGGTTATGGTCAGAGATTGGGTTAGAACTAAGAATAGGGCTAGAGTGTGAGAGTTAGGGTTTGTCTTAGGGCTAGGATTAGGGCTAGGGTTTCGGCTAAGGTTTGTTTAGTGTAAGGGTTAGGGTTTGAGCTAGAGTTAGGGCTAGGGCTAAGTTGAGGTTAGGTTCAGCATTAGGTCTAGGGATAGGATTATGGTAAGTTTAGGATTTGGGTTAGGTTTAGGGCTAGGTTTATTATTAGGGTTAGGAAACGGTTAGGGTAATGGATATGGGTAGATGTAAGTTTAGGATTAGTTTTAGGGTTAGATTTAGTTTTAGGGTTAAGGTTAAGGCATGGTTAGGTTTAGGTTTCTGGTACAGGTTAGGGTTTCAGCTAGGGTTAGGGCTATGGCACGTGTTAGGTTTAGGGTTAGGTCTAGGGTTAGTTTTCCAGTTAGGGTTAGGGTAAGGGTTAGGGTAATGGGTATGTTCAGAGCTAGGTTTAGGGATAGGGTTAAGTTTATGGTTAGGTATAGGATTAGGGTTAGAGTTAGGGATAAGTCTAAGTTTCTATTTAGGTTAAGGGTTAGGCATTGAGTAAAGTTTAGAACTAAGGCTAGAGTTATGGTTAAAATTAGGGCTAGGTTTAGGGTAAGGGTTACGCTTAGGGGTAGGTTTAGGCCTATGATTTGCTCTAGGTTTTGTATTAGGTTAAGGTGTAGGGTTAGGGCTATGGGTAATGTAAGAGCTAGGATTATGATTATGGCTAGTTGTAGGTTTAGGTTATGGCTAGGTCTAGTGTTAGGTTTAGATTTTCAGTTAGGGTCAGTTTTAGAGTTAGCTTTGTGTTCAATGCAGGGTCCGTGTTCAGGTTAGTGTTAGGGATAAGGTTAAAGCCAGAATTAGGACTAGGTTTATGTCTAGGGGTAGGGTTAGTCTTTGCATTAGATTAAGGGTTATTGTTAGGGCTAGGGCTAGGTTTTTGTTTAGGTCCAGGGCTAGAGTTAAGGCTACATTTAGGATTAGGTTTAGGTCTAGTGCTAATGGTAGAGTCAGGTTTAGTATAAGTTTACTGGTAGGGCTAGTGTTAAGGTTTAGTCTAGGGTTAGAATCAGGTTAGTAAGGTTTGGTCTAGGGTTAGTGTTATGGTCAGAATAAGGGTTAGGGTTAGCGTTAGGGTTTTGAGCTAGGGTTATGGCTAGGGAGAGTGTTAGTTTTAGGGTTAGGTCTAGGGATAGGATTATGGTAGAGTTAGTGTTAGGGTTAGGGTTAGGGCTAGGTTTATCATTAAGGTTTGTTTAGGGTTAGGGTAATGGATAGGGTTAGATATAGGGTTAGGGTTAGGGTTAGATTTTGGTTTAGGGTTAGGATTAGGGCTATGGTTATGTTTAGGTTTATGGTTAGGTTTAGGGTTTGAGTTAGGGTTAGGGCTATGCTGAGTGTTAAATTTAGCATTATGTCTAGGGTCAGTTTTCCTGTTAGTTTACCCTAACACTAGACCTAGTCCTAACCCTAATCCTATAACTAGCCCAAATCATAACCCTAGACCATACATTGGCTGTAATTTTAAACCTAGACCTAACTCTAATGAAAACCTAGCTCTAAACTGAGACCTAAAGTTAGCTTTAACCCTTACACTAACTCTAACACTAGCCCTAACCCTAACCCTAAACATAGCCCTAACCCTACCTCTAACCCTATCCCTTACCCTAAGTTAACCCTAACCCTAGTGCTAACACTAGTCTTAACCCTAATCCTTACTTTAACCCAAACCCTAACCCTATTAGTAGTCCTAACCTTAGCCCTCATTCTAGCTCTAACCATAACCCAAACCTGACACTTATTCTGACCCTAACAGTAATCATAGTTCTAAACCTGACCCTAACCTTAAACCGAACCCTAACACTAGCACTAGCAATAAACCTATAACTAAACCGAACCCTAACACTAGCCCTAACCCTAACCCTAACCCTAGCACTAATCCTATCCCTTACCCTAAGCCAAACCCTAAACTTAATGCTAACCCTACTCCCAACTTTAATCCTTAGCCTAACACACAAATCCTAACTTTATTACTAGACCTAATCCTAGCCATCATTCTAGTTATAATCATAACCCAAACACTAACCCCAACCCTGACCCTAACCATAAACCAAACTCTAACATTAGCACTACCCATAAACCTATACCAAAACCTAACACTAACACTAGCCCTAGACATAAACCTAATCCTAAATCTAGCCATATCTCTCACCCATGACCCAAACAAAAACCTAGCCCTAGCTCTAATGATAACCCTTAACCAAACCCAAACACTAACCCTACATCTAGACCTAACCAATCCTAATTTAGTCTCTATCCCTAACCCTAATCCTAATCCAAATATAGACCCTGACAGTAATACTGACTTAGCTTAAAAACTGACCCTAACCAAAACATAAACCTAACACTAGACCTAGCCATAACCCTAACCATAACCCTAGCCCTTATATACCCATAGCCCTAACCCTAGCTCTAAACCTAACACAAAATCTAGCCCTAATCCTAGGCCTAAACCTAGCCCTAAGCATAACCCTAACCCTAAACTTATCCCTCATGCTAATCCTAACCCTCAACTTAGACATAAACCTAGCTAAAACCCTAACCCTAACTCTAAACATAACCCTAGCCCTATCCCTAAACCTAATGCTAACCCTAGCCCTAATCATAATGTTAATACTAGCCCTAATACTATCTCTATAATTATCCATTACAATAAACCTAACCCTAAACCTAATGATAATCCTAGCTCTAACTCTAACTGTAAACCTAATCCTAGACCTAACCCTAAACCTAACCCTCATTATAGCCCTAACCCCAGATCAAATCCTAAACTATACTCTAACTAACCCTAGCCCAAACCCTAACATTAACCCTAAACCTAAAACTACCCCTAACCATAACTTGACATCTAATCCTATCCATTAACATAACTCTAAAAGTAACCTTAGCCCTAACCCTAACTCTAACCCTAACCTTCACTGTAAATTTAACCCTAGACTTAACACTAAACCTAACTCTCACCCTAGCACTAACCCTACTTCAAAACCTAACATATATCCTGAACCTAACCCAGACACTAATCCTAGCCCTAGCCCTAACCCTAATGCTAACTCTAGCCCTAATCCTAACCAAAACGCTAGCCCTAACCCTAGCTAGCCCCAATTGTAACCCTAGTTCTTACATTAGCCATAGATCTAAAGCTAACACAAAACATAGTCCTAATCCGAGCCCTAACACTAACTTTAACTCTAACCCTAGCCCTACCCCTAACCCTCACCCTAAGCTGAGCCCTAACCCTAGCACTAACCCTGTCCCTTACCCTAAGCCAAGCTCTAACCCTAAAGCTACCTACATTTAACCTAATCCTTAGCCTAACACAAACCCTAACTCTATTACTAGTCCTAACACTAGCTCTCAATCTAGCTCAATCCCTTTCCAAAACCATAAATCTAACTCTGACCCTTATTCTGACCCTAATACTAACCATAGGTCTAAACCTGACCTGAACCCTAAACCAACCCCTAACATTGGTGCTACCTGTAATCCTATATCTATACCTAACCCTAACACTAGACCTAGATCTACACCTAATCCTTCATCTAGAGATAACTTTAGCCCTAGCCCTAAACAAAAACTAAGCCCTAGACATAACAATAACCCTTAACCTAACCCAAACACTAAATCTACCTGTAGACCTAACCCTAGTCCTAATGCTGTACCTAATCATAAACCCAACCCTAACCCAAACACTGACCCTTACCCTAACACAAACCCTAGCTCAAAATCTCTTTCTAACAGAAAACCTAACCCTAAACTAGACCTATCCATATCACTAACACTAAAACTAGCCATAACCATAAGCCAAAGCCTACCTCTAACTCTATACATTACCCTAACCATAACTCTAACCCTAATGCTAACCCTAGCCCTAAACTTAACCCTGACTCTAACCCTAAACCTCATCCTAGTGCAAATATTAGCTCAATCCTGAACGTTTAAATATAGCCTAATGCTAACACTAACCCTTGGCCTAAACCTAACCCTAACCTTAACCCTAGCCCTCATCCTAACCCTAACCCTAGCCATAACTCTAGCTCTAACCCTACCCATTACCCTAACACTAACCCTAATGATTACCCTAGCCCTAACCCTAAATCTAACCTAACCCTAACCCTAGACATAGCCATAAACCTAAACCTTGTCATAGACCTAACCCTAGCTCAAACCCTAACCATTACACTAAACCTAACCCTGCACCTATCCCTAACACTACCTTAAGCCAAAAACTAATACTAACCTTAACCCTAACCCGAAATCAAACCCTATCCAATACCCTAAACCTAATGATAACCCCAGCCCTAATCCTAACACTAACCTTGACCATAATCATAACTATAACCTAGGCCTAACCCTAAACCTAACATTTGCTGTAGTGCTAACCCTAGCTCAAACCCTAAACCATATCCTAAACCTAAATCTAATGCTATCCCTGGTCATAACGCTAACCCTAACCCTAACTCAAGCCCTAATACTAACCATAACCCTTGCCCTAACCCTAGTTCTAACACTCTCCATTACCCTAAACATAACCCTTACTCTAATGCTAACCCTAGGCCTAAACCTAACCCTTTCACTAACTCTAACCCTATCTATTACCCTACACCTAACCTGAACCCCAAACCTAACCCTATCATACCATATCCCTAACCCTAATGCTAATTTGAGCTCTAATCCTAAACCCTAACCTAAACTAAAACAGAAACCTGATTCTTAAACCCTAAAACTAGCCCTAATCATAACCCTAGTTCTTACATTAGCTGTAGCCCTAACCCTAGCAGTACCCTAACCCAAAACCTATCATAATCAGAGCCCTAACACTAGCTTTAACATGAACAATAAATATAACTCTAGATCTAACACTTACCCTAAATCTAATGCTAACCATAACCCTTGAAATAACCCCAAATATAACACTAACCCTAGCCCCAATCCTAACAATAACCTAGCCCTAAACCTAGCTCTAATCCTATCATTACCTTAACCCTAACCCTATTCCTAACCCTAAACCTATTCATTACACTAAAACTAACATGATCCCTAAACTTAACCATATCCATAAACCTAATCCTAACCCTAACTCTAACGCTAATTTGAGCCCTAACCTTAAACATTAGCCTAATCCAACCTGGAACCCTCTACCTTACCCTAATAATGCTCCTAGCTCTAAAACTTACCCTAAACCTTAATCTAACCCTTACACTATACCTAGCCATAACCCTAACCCTCAAACTATCTCTAACCATAATCCTAGACCTGACATTAGCCCTAGCACTAATGAAGCCCTAACCCTAACACAAACTCTAGCCCTAATCATAGTCCTAAACTTAGCTTTAATCCTAACCCTAACCCCAACACTAGCTATAACCCTAATTTTAACCCTCACCCTAGTTCTAAACCTAACGAAAACATCATGCCTAACCATAACCATAACCCTAACCCTAGCCCTTAACTTAGGCTTAGCCTTAATACTAACCCTAGCTCTAAACCTAGCCCTAATAAAACCCTAATCCTAATCCTACCAAACCCTAACCCTAAGACAAACTCTAACTCTCTCCCTAGCCCTATCCCCTAGATCTAACCCTATCCCTTATGATAACCCAAATCCTAGCACAAACCCTAGCCATAACCTAGATTTAACCCTAATTCTAAATCTAACCATAACCATAAGCCTAAACCATACCCTATCACTAGCTTTAACCCTAACACTAATTTGAAAACAAGCCCTAACCCTAGCCCTAGTGCTCAAGCAAAACCGAGCCATAGCACTCACACTAACACTTAACCTAAACCATAGCCTAAACCTACACCAGCCCTAACACTAGCCCTAATTTAAGTCCTAACCCTAACCTTAGAACTAATACTAACCCTTACTCTCACCCTATCACTGACCCAAGCTCTATACATCACCCTACCCCTAAACCTAATTCCAACACTACACCTTGCCCTAAACCTAACCCTAAACTAGCCCTAATTGTAATGCCAGTTCTTACATTAGCCATACCACTAAACCTAACACAAAACCTAGCCCTAATCCAAGGCCTATACCTAGCTTTAACCCTAACCCTAACCCTATCCCTAGACTTAACCCTAGCTCTAACCCTACCCCTAAGACAAACCCTCACCCTATTGTTACCCTAGTCCTAACCCTAATCTTAAGCCTACTGCAAACCCTAACTTTATTACTAGTCCTAACCCTAGCCCTCATTCTAGCTCTAAACTTAACCCAAACCCTAACTCTAACCCTGACCCTTATTCTTACTCTAACAAAAAAAGCTAGGTTTAAAATTGACCCTAACCCTTATCCAAAATCTAACACTAGCCCTACAAGTAACCCTATATGTAAACTTAAAACTAACACTAGCCCTAGACCTAAACCTAATTCTAAATATAGCCATAACCCTAGTCTTAGCCCTAACAATAACCCTTAACCTAAACCAAACACTTACCATACACCTAGAACTAACCCTAGTCCACATTCTGTACCTAACCCTAAACCTAATCCTAACCTGAACCCTGACACTTACCCTAACAAAACTCCTACCTCTAAACCTTATCCTAACCCAAAAACTAACCCTAACACTATAAAAACCCTAAATCTAGCCATAACCATAACTCTAGCTCTTAAATTACTAATACATCTAACACTAGCCCTAAACCTCACACAAAACCTAGCCCTAATTGTAGCCCTACACCTAACCCTAAGCATAACTGTAACCCTAAACCTAGCCCTAAACCTAACCCTAACCATCATCCTAGCTCTAACCCTAGCTCAAACACTTAAACTTACCATAAACATAACCCTAGCCCAAACCCAAAACCTCACCCAAACCCTAGACCTAATCCTAATCTTAACCATAGCACAATCCCTAGCTCTAACTCTATCCACTACCTTAACCATAACACTAAACCTAATGCTAACCCTAGCCCTAAACATAATCATAACCCTAACCTAGCCCTGACTGCAACCCTAACCCTCACTCCAGCCCTAACCCTACCTCAATCCCTAACACTTAAACTTAAGCTAACCCTAACTCTAACCAAAGGCCTAACTCTAACCTATCCCTAGCCCTAATCCTAACCTGAACCCTAGACATAACCCTAGCTCAAACCCTACCCATTACCCTAACCCTAAACTTTACCCTAGTAACACTAGACCTAAAGCTAAACATACCCTAAACATAAACATAAACCTAACCCTAGAACTAGCAGTGAACCTAACCCTAAACCTAACCTAAGCCAGCTCAAATCCTAACCCTAACCCTAAACTGAACCCTAACTCTAACATAAACTTATCCATAACTCTAACCTGACATCTAAATCTATTACCCTAACCCTAATGATAACCCTAGCCATAATCCTAACACTAACCCTAACGCTAATCATGACCATAACCCTAGCACTAACCTTACCCTAGCACTAACCCTAGCTCAAACCCTAAACCATTTCCAAAACCTAATCCTAACTCTAACCCTCACCCTAACCCTGACCCTAACCCTAACTCTAGCCCTAATCCTAACCAAAACCCTAGGTGTAACCCTATAAATTACCCTAATGATACCATAACACTAATGCTAACTCTATGCCTAACCCTAAACCTATCACAAACGAAAACCATATCTATTACTCTAAACCTAACCTGAACCCTAATCCTAACCATATCCATTACCCTAACCCTAACTCTAACCTTAATGCTAATTTGAGCCCTAAACCTAAACCTTATGCTAACCCAAACCCAAAGCCTGACCATGACCCTAATAATATGCATAGCTCTAAAACTGACCCTTTCCCTAAACTTAACACTTAAATTTGACCTAGCCATAAACATAACCCTAAGATTCTCCCTAACTGTAAACCTAGACCTGACATTAGCCATAACCCTAATTCTTGCCCTAAACCTAACACAAAACCTATCCCTAATCCTAGTGTTAAACCCAGCCTTAATCCTAACCCAAACCATAACCCTAGCCCTAACCCTAAAGCTAATTGTAAAACTAGCCCTAACCCTAACCATAGCACTAAAACAAATCAGAGCAACAGGCCTAACACTAAACCTTAACTTAAACCAAACACTAGCACTACACCTAGAACTAACCCTAGCCCTAATTCAAGTCCTAATAATAACCTTAAAAATAACCTTGAAACTGACTCATAATCTAACACTCATCCTAGCTCTGAACAGCATCCTAAACTTAAACCAAACCCTAACAGTAACCCTAGCCCTAATTCGAGTCCTAACACTAACCATAAAACCAACCCTGACCAGACTCATATCCTAACACTATCTCTAGCTATAAATATCAATCTAACTTTAAACCTAACCCTAACACTAACCTACCCCTAACCTAACCCTAAAACTAACCCTAATTGTAACCCTAGTTGTTATATTTGTCATTGCCCTAATCCTAGCCTTAAACCTCACACAAAAACTAGTCCTAATCTGAGCCCCAAACCTAGCTTTAACCCAAACCATAACCCTAACCCTAGCCCTAAACCTATGTCTAAACCGAACCCTTACCCTAAGCAGAATCCTAAACCTAATGGTAACTCTAGACCTATTCCTAATTCATAGGCTAAACAAATATTAACCCATAGTTAACCTATAGTCCTATACTTAGATCTCATTCTAGCTCTAAACCTATCCAAAACCCTAAACCTAACCCTGACCCTTATTCTGATTATAACACACACCCGAGGTCTAAACTTGAACCGAACCCTAAAACAAACCCTAACACTAGCCCTACTGGTAACCTTATACCTAAACCTAACCTATCTTTACCCCTAGATCTAAACCTAATTCAAAATTTAGCCTTAACTTTAGCTATAGACCTAAACAAAAACCTAGCCTTAGCTCTCACAATAATCCTTATCCTAACCCAAACACTACCTCTACCTCTAGACCTAAACCTAGTCCTAATTCTGGCCATAACCCTAACCCAAACACTGTCCCTTTCTGTAACACAAATCCTAGCTCTAAACTTTATGCTAACCCAAAATCTAGCCATAACCCTAACACTAGACCTAGCCATAACCCTAACTCTAGGTCTTACATTACATATAGCCCTAATGTTAGCCTTAAACCTCACACAAAACCTAGCTCTAAGCGTAACCCTAACTGTAACCCTAGACCTAACCCTAACATTAATTCTTGTCTTAACCCTAACCCTAACTAAAACACTAACCCTTACCCAAGTATAACTCTAGACCTAACTCTAACCCTAACCCAGGCCTAATACTAACCAGTATCATAGAAATATGAAGAAAACTAGGGCCATATGGATGCTCTTATTGCAGATGGAAGGCTCGGCTGTGCAGTTTCTCTGGGCGCAGACAGCAGTCTCAGCTGCACAGGCGCTCTCTGCACAGACGAAAGGCAGCACAGAACACAGAGGGTTTGCTTGCATGTCAACAGACCGAGCTCTGGACACATCACAAGGTCACCCTAGAACCACCCACTTCACCAAACACCATACATGGGTAATAGATGGAATCCATCTTGAAAAACCTTACTCGCCATCTATCACTGGGCGTGGCTACCAGCTTGGTTCTGCAGCTTATCAGGTACTGGGTTTCCAACTTCCCTACCTCCAGCTGTGATAACTCAAGATTTTTTCTCACAAGCTTTTGGGGGGTGTAGCTATCAATGTGCAATAGCAACTGTACAGGCACCTGGTTTCCAATTCAGAGAATAAGAGTAGGAAGGCTCCAGGTAGAAGCTCAAGCCCTCTTACCCTGGCAACTCCCACCTCCCTAAGCAGAGAGACTCAAGCTAGGAATAGACAACTTCGCCTATGGCAAGAAAAGAAAACAGAGTTCTGAATGACTTTTTTTTTTCTTTCTTATTTTTCTTTTCTTGCTCTTCTGATCCATTCTCCTCTACCCTTCCCCCTATGGTCCTCACAACCTCAACATATGTGAAACCAAGAACTTTCCACGAAATTGGACTTTAAGAACTGAATCACTAGAATTCTATAATATAGAGGAATTGCATAGGCCCCACCTCACCACCTCTTTATTTGCTCTTATTTTCATTCTCCCTCTTTCTTTCTTTCCTTGTTATTTTTTCTTCTTTTTTCTTTCTCCCTCTATCCCACTTTCAGCCTCCTAAATTTTCCTATTTATACATAAGGTAATTTTATGAATATAGATAAGCAGTTTGAATTTATACCTTCTTCCATAAATTCCCCCTGTCTTTTCATTAGAGTTCTCCTCCAAAGTTGCTAAGTTAAATTAATCACATACCTCATTCCTTTCCCCCTTAACATAGCATCCTATCCCTGACCCTCAGTTCTCTATGCACCATGAGAAATGTTATGCCTTTTATGAAACTAATGACTATATTCTAAGTAATAATTGAAGCCAACATCTGTAGACACAGAGTCTAAATATAAATGCATTTATAATGGTTAGGCTTAGGCTTCGGGTTAGGGATAGATTTAGAGTTAAGATTTGATCTATGGTTAGGGCTAGGGCTAAGGATAAGACAAGGGTTAAGACTAAGGTTTGTTTTAGGTTTAGGATTATTGTAAGGGATAGGGTTAGAACTAGTGATAGGGCTAGTATGAGAGTTATACTTAGTCTTAGGGTTAGGGATAGGGTTAGGGTTAGGGTTAGAGATAGGGCTAAATTAGGGCTAGTGTTAGTGTTAAGTTTTGGCCTTGGGTTAGAGTTAGAGTTAGGATTATGTTTATGGTAAGGTATTGGGTTATAGCTAGTTTGAGGGCTAGGGAAAGGGTTAGTATTAGGTTTAGGGCTAGGGTTAGGTTTAGGGTTATGATTAAAGGTAGGTTTAGGGCTAGGATGAGGGCTAATTTTTGTGTTAGGGTTAGAGCTAGTATTAGGGCTAGGGCTAATGTCAGGTCTAGGGTTACAGTTAGGGATAGATTTAGTGTTAGGTTTATGGCTTGGTCAAGTGTAGGGATTAGGTTTATACTAAGGGTCAGTTTTAGGGCTAGGGCTATTATAGGTTCAGGATCAAGGTGAGGATTTTGGTTAGGTTAGGGTTCAGGTTTAGGGCTTGAATTATCATTATGGTTTTGGGTTAAGGTAATGAAAGGGTTACGTTTAGGGTTTAGGTGTGGTTTAGTGTAATGGATAGGGTTAGGGTTAGGCCTAGGGTTAGCATAAGGGTTATCATTAGGGTAATGGATAGGGTTAGACCTAAGATTAGGGGTAGGGTTATGTATAGGATTAGGGCTTTTGTGTATGTTAGGGTTAGTGTTTAGGGGTGGTTTAGTGTAATGGATAGGGTTAGGGTTAGGCCTACGGTTAGCATAATGGGTTATCATTAGGGTAATGGATAGATTTAGACCTAAGATTAGGGGTAGGGTTATGTATAGGATTAGGGCTTTCTGGGGGTTAGGGTTAGGTTTAAGTTTAGGTTTAAAGCTAGGTTTAGCGGCTAGGGATGTGGCTTAAGAAGTAGCGTGCTCGCCTGGCATGTGCAGGGTGCTGGGTTTGATCCTCAGCACCACATACCAATAAAATAAAGATGTTGTGTCCACTGAAAACTAAAAAATGAATATTAGATAATCTAGGTTTAGGACTCGGATTAAGGCAAGGTTTTGTGTTAGTTTATGGCTACGTTTAAGGCTACGGCTAATGTACAAAGTAGTGTTATGATTAGAGGTAGTGATAGATTCAGGGATAGGGTTATGTCTAGTGTTAGGGTTAAATTTACCGTTATGATGATGTTTATAGCTAGGTTTAATGTTAGGGTCAGAGTCAGAGTCCAGATTAGTTTTCAGGTTACGGTTAGGATTAGAATTGGAGATAGGATTAGGGCTAGGTTTAAGGTTAGGGTTATGATTCGGTTTTGTTTTAGGGCTAGGTGTAGAGTTAGTGCTAGTTTTAGGATTAGGGCTAGTGTTAGTGTGAGGTTTAGGCTTAGGTTTAAGGTTAGGTTTAGAGATAGGTTTAGATCTAGGCTTTGAGCTAGGGGTAAGGATAGGGCTAGGATTACGGCTAAGTTTAGGGCTAGGTATAGTGTGATGGTAAGGGATAGGTTTAGAAATAAGGTATAAGGCTAGGGCTAGAGTTTGACTTAGTCTTAAGGCTAGGTTAGGGTTGGGTTAGTGACACGGTTAAATTAGGGCTGGGATTAGGACTAGGGTTAGTGCTATTGTAAGGCCTAGGTTTAGGGATAGGGTTAGTGTTAGGGTTAGGGTTAGTGTAGGGGATGGGATTGATGGGATTATAGCTACTTTTAGGACTAGGGTGAGGATTAGATTTAGGGTTATGGTTAGGGATAGGTTTATGATTAAGTTGATGTTTATGGATAGAATGTGGGCTAAGGTTTGTGTCAGGATTAGGAGTAGGATTAGAGCTAGGGCTAATATCAGGTCTAGGGTTACAGTTAGGGAGAGTTTTAGGGTTAGGTGTATAGCTAGGTCTATTGTAAGGGTGAGGTTTCTTGTTAGGGACTAGTTTAGAGCTATGGGTATTATTAGGGTCAGAGTCAGGTTTAGGGTTTTTATTAGATTAATGTTTAGGGTTGAGGCTCGAGTTATCATTATGGTTAGGGATAGGTTAAGGATAGATTTAGGTTTAGAATTCAGGTAGGTTGTAGAGTAATGAATAGGGTTAGGGTTAAGTATAGGTTTAGGATTCGGCCTTTGGTTAGCAGAAGTGTTAGGGTTATCATTAGGGTAATGGATAGGGTTAGAGCTCATGATAGGGCTAGTGTTATGCATAGGATTATGTCTAGGGTTTGGCCTAGGTTTAGGGTTAAGACTAAGGTTAGAGTTATGGTTAGCTTTAAGGTTAAAGCTAAAGTAGGGCTTGAGTTAGGGCTAGGTTTTGCAATAGGTTAGGGCTATGGCAAATGTAAGAACTTTGTTATGATTAGGGCAAGTTTTAAGGTTAATGTTAGAGCTAAGTATAGTTTTAAGGTTAGGTTTAGGGTTAGGGTGATGTTTAGAACTAGGGTTAGTGTTAGTGTCATGGTCAGTGTTCAGTTTAGGGTTATGGTTAATGTGAAAGCCAGAATTAGGACTAGGGTTAAGACTAGGGGAAGCGTTAGTTTTTGGCTTTAGGCTAAGGGTTATTATTAGGGCTAGGGCTAGGTTTTTCTTTAGGTCTATGGCTAGAGTTATGGATAGATAAGTATTAGGTTTAGGTCTAGGGCTAGTTTTAGGGTTAGGTTTAGGAATAAGATTACCACTAGGGCTAGTGTTTGGTTTCGGTTTAGGGTTATGTTCAAGTTGAGACCCATGATTAGTGTTAGGGTCAGAATAAGGGTCAGGGTTAGGTTTAGGGTTGGGTTATGGTTAGAGCTAGAATAAGGACTAGGGTTGGGGTTGCTAATAGGGTTAGGGTGTTGGTTAGGTTAAGGAATAGAATTAGGATTAGGATTAGGATTAGAATTAGAATTAGCATTAAGTTTAGGGTTTGGCATAGGGTAAAAGATAGGGTTAGAGCTAGGGTTAGGGCTAGGGTTAGGGTTAAAGCTAGGTATAGGGCTCAGATTAGGGCTAGTGTTTGTGTTAGGGTTATGGGTAGGGTTAGAGCAATGGCTAATATAAGAACTATTGTTTTTAGGGTTAGTTTTACGATTATGGTTAGAGGTTAAACCTCTAGTGTTAGGATTAGGTTTAAGGTTAGGTTGAAATTTAGAGCTAGTGTTAGTGTTAGGTTAATAGGATCAGGTTTAGTTTTAGGGTTAGGGTTAGAACTCGAATTAAGGCTAGGGTTATTGTAAAGGTTTGGTTTAAGGTTAGGGGGGTGTTTAGAGCTAGGGTGAGTGTTAAGATATGAATCAGAGTTAGGGTTAGTATTAAGGTTAAGATTAGGACTCGAATTAGGGCTAGGGTTAGGTCTAGGTGTAGTGTTAAGCTTTGGTTTAAGTTAAGGTTTAGTGTTAGGGCTATTGTCAGGTTTTGTTTTACTGCAAGGGTTAGTGTTAGGGCTAGTTTTATGATTAGCATTAGGGCTAGGGCTTGTGTTAATCTTAGGATTAGGCTTAGGGTTAAGGTTAGATTTAGAGTTAAGGTTACATCTAGGGTTAAGACTAGGAATAAGGATTTGGCAATGGTTATGGCTAGGTTTACGGCTAGGGTTAAAGCTAGGTTTAGGATTACAGTAATGGATACGGTTGGAAGTAGGGATACTGCAAGTGTGAGAGTTAGAGTTAGTCTTAGGGCTACGGTTAGGGTTAGGGTTAGGGATAGGGTTAAATTAGGGCTAGGATTAGGGCTAGAGTTAGTGTTCACCTTAGGCGTAGAGTTAGGGTTAAGTTTAGGGTAAGGAATGGCATTATAGCTAGGTTTAGAGATAAGGTGAAGGTTACAATTAGGGTTAGGGCTATTGTTAGGGTTAGGTTAATGATTAAGGCTAAGTTTTGGGCTAGGATGAGGGCTATGGTTTATTTTAGTGTTAGGGCTAAATCTAGGGTTATGGTTAAATATAGTTTTTGGGTTAGGTTTATGGCTGCATGTAATGTAAGAGTTAGGTTTTGGGTTAGGGTCTGGTTTAGAGCTAGGGGTATTATTAGGGTCAAGGTCTGGGTTAGATGTTTGGGATAGCTTAAGTTTTACAGTTAGGGCTTGAATTAGCATTATGGTTAGTGTTATTATAATGATACGATGAGGTTTAGGCTTTAGCTATGGTTTAGAATCATGCATAGGTTTAGGATTAGGGATAGGGTTAGGTTAGGTTAGTTATGATTATGGCAATGGATAAGGTTAGAGATAGGGTTAGGGCTAGGGTTATGGTTTCGATTAGGGCTAGGGTTAGGATTAGGTTTAGGGTTAAATCTTGGGTTAGGGCTTGGATTAGGGCTAGGTTTTGGGTTAAGTTAGTGCTAGTGTTAGGGGTAAGGCTAATGTATGTACCAGGGTTAAAATTAGGGTTAAATTTAGGGTTACGGTTAGTGGTAGGTCTAGTGTTAGTTTTAGGGTTAGGATTAGCATGATGTTTGGACTAGGGTGAGTATTCTGGTCAGAGTCAGGGTCAGTGTTAGTTCTAGTTTTCAGCTTAAAACTTGAATTAGAGCTAAGGTTAGGGTTAAGTTTAAGGGTTGCTTTATGTTAAGGGTTAGGGTTATGGTTTGGTTTTGTTTTAGGGCTAGGGTTTAAAATCAGGGTTAGGGTTAGGCTTAGGTTTAGGGTTTGATTTAGAGTTAAAATTAGATCTAGATTAGGGCTGGAGCTAATGATAGGGCTAGGGTTAGGGCTGGGTTTAGGGCTAGGATTAGGGTTCCAGTAAGGGATAGGGTTAGAGGTAGGGATGGGGCTAGGGTGAGAGTTAGAGTTGGTCGTAGGGCTAGGGTTAGGGCTAGGGTTATGAATAGGACTAAATTAGTGTTAAGATTAGGGCTAGGGTTAGGCCTAAAGTTAGGTTTAAGGTTAGAATTAAGGCTAGGTTTAGGGCTAGGGCAAGCATTGGGGTTTGTGTTAGGTTTAGGGCTAGGGTTAGGGCTATGGCTAATGTCAGGTCTAAGCTTATGGTTGGGGATAGTTTTAGGATTAGTGTTATGGCTAGCCCTAGTGTAAGGGTTAGGTTTAGTGTAAAAATCATCCATAGAGCTAGGAGATTGATTAGGGTCAGGGTCATTGTTAGAGTTTGTTTGAGGTTAGGTTTTAGGTTTAGGGCTTGAATTTGCACTAGGGTGTGGGTTTGGGTAATGATAGGGTTTTGTTTAGAGTTTACATTAGTTTTAGGGTAATTGACAGTGTTAGGGTTAGTGATAGTGTTAAGATTAGGCCTAGGGTTCGCAATTGGGTAAGGGTTATGGTTATATGTATAGGATTAGAGCTAAGTTTAGGGTTAGGTTTATGGTTAAGAATAGGTCTTGAATTAGAGTTAGGGTTAAAACTATGGTTAGGCTTATTTTTATGTTTAGCGTAAGGGTTAGGTTTTGAGCTATGGTTAGGGCTAGGGTGAGGGTTAGGTTTAGTGTTACTTCTAGGGATAAGATTATAGTACTCATAGAGTTAGGGTTAGGATTGGGGCTAGGGACATCATTAGGGATAGGGTTAGGGTTAGGCTAATGCATACAATTAGATGTAGATTTAGAGCTATGTTTAGAGTTAGATTGAGGTTTAGGCTTAGAGTTAGGGCTATGGTTATGTTTAGGTTTATTGTAAGGGTTAGGGTTTGAGCTAGGGTTAGGTCTATGGCAAGTGTGAGGTTTAAGTTAGGTCTATGGTTAGTTTTCCAGTTAGGTTTAGGTATAGTATTAAGCCTAGGATTATTAATAATGTTAGGTTTAGTTTAGAGTAATTGGTTGGTTTAGAGCTAAGTTTAGGGCTAGGGTTAAGGTTAGGATTATGTCTAGGATTAGGGTTAGATTGAGGCATAGGTGTAGGTTTATGTTTAGAGTAATGTTTAGGTTTGAGCTAGGATTCGGACTAAGGCGATGGTTAGGTTAGGGTTAGGGCTAGGGTTAGTGTTAGGGTTATGCTTAAGGCTTGATTTAGCCCTAGGATTATCTCTAGGTTTGTGTTAGGTTTAGGCCTATGGGTATTGTAAGAGTTAGGTTTATGTTGAGGGCTAGTTTTAGGGTTAGTGTTATGGCTAGGTCTAGTGTTAGGTTTAGATTTTTGGGTAGGGGCAGATTTAGATATATGTTTACTCTAAAGGCAGGGTCAGTGTATGGGTTACAGTTAGTGTTAGGGTTACAGCCAGAATTAGGACTAAGTTTAGGTCTAAGGTTAGGGTTGATGCTTGAGTTAGGTTAAGGATTATTGTTAGGGCTAGGGCTAGGTTTATGTTTAGGTCTAGGGCTAGAGTTAAGGCTACATTTAAAATTTGGTTTAAGTCTAGGGCTAGTGTTAGGGTTCGGTCTAGGTTTAGGGTCAGTTTTAGACCTAGGGTTAGTATTAGGGTCAGAATAAGGGTCAGGGTTAGCGTTAGGGTTTGGACTAGGGTTAGAGCTAGAATGAGGGCAGGGTTAAGAGTATTAATAGGGTTAGGGTTTCGGTTAGCATAAGGATTATAGATAGGTTTAGGGTTACCATTAGGGTTAGGGTTTTTCTTAGGTTAAGAGATAGCCTCAGAGCTAGGGTTAATGCTAGAGTTAGGGTTAGGATTAGGGTTAAATATAGGTTTAATGCTTGGATTAGGGATAGTTTTTGTGTTAGAGTTAGGGCTAGTTTTGGGCATTGACTAATGTAAGAGCCAGGGTTACAATTAGGGTTAGTTTTAGGGTTAGGGTTAGGGATAGGTCTAGTGTTAGACTTAGGTTTAATGTTAAGGTAATATTTAGAGCTAGGGTTAATATTAGGATATGAGTCAGCATTGGGGTTAGTTTTAGGGTTAGGGTTAGGATTCAAATAAGGGCTAGGGTTACTGTTAGTGTTTGGTTTAAGGTGAGGGCTGTGTTTACAGCTAGGGTGACTCTTAGGATATCAGTCAGGGTCAGGGTTAGCTTTAAGGTTGGGGTTATGACTTGAATTAGGGCTAGGTTTTCTGTAAGGGTTTGGTTTAAGTTTAGGGTGGTCTTTAGAGCTAGGGTCAGTGTTAGGATATGAGTCAGGGTCAGGGTAAGTTTAAAGGTTAGGGTTAGGAATCGAATTAGGTCTAGGGTTACGTCTAGGTGTAGGTTTTGGTTTAATTTCAGGTTTAGGGTTAGGGCTGTTGCTCAGGTTTGTTTTAGTCCTAGGTTTAGGGTTTGGGCTAGTTATAAGATTAGCATTAGGGTTAGGGCTAGTGTTAGTTTTAGGCTTAGGTTTTGATTTGGGTTAGATTTGGATTTAGTGTTAGATCCAGGATTAGGGCTAGGTTTAACTATAGGGAAAGTGTTAGTGTTAGGGGTATGGTTACAGTAACAAATAGGGTTAGAACTAGGGCTAGGGCTAGGGTGAAAGTTAAAGTTAGTCTTAGGCCTAGGTTTTTTTTTTTTTTTTTTTTTTTTTTTGTTTTGTTTTTGTTTTGTTTTGTTTTGTTTTATTTTATTTTATTTTTAGTTTTAGGGATAGGGCTAATTTAGGGCTAGGATTAGGGCTAGGGTTAGTCTTCAGCTTAGGCCTAGTGTTAGGCTAGGGTTATAATTAATTTTAGGGTGATGTATGGTGTTATATCTAGGTTTATAGGTAGTGTGAGGGTTAGAATTAGGTTTAGGGATAGGGTTAGGGTAATGAATAAGCCTAGGTTTGGGGCTAGGATGAGGGCTAGGGTTTGTTGTAGGGTTAGGTCTAGAATTAGGGCTAGAGCTAATGTCAGGTGTAGTGTTACTGATTTGGGTTAGATTTAGGGTTAGGCTTGTGTCTATGTCTAGTGGAAGTGTTAGGCTTCGGGTATGGATCAGGTTTAGACCTAGGTGTATTTTTAGGGTCAGGGTCAGTGTTAAGATTTGTTTTAGGTTAAGATTTATGGATAGGGCTCAAATGAGCATTAGGGTTAGAATTAGGGTTAGGGTAATTGATTGGATTAGTGTGAAAGCCAGAATAGGATTCAGGTTAGGTCTAGTGGTAGGGTTAGTGTTTGGTTTAGGTTAAGAGTTATTGTTAGAGGTAGCACTAAGCTTTTGTTTAGGTCAAGGGCTAGAGTAATAGCTAGATTTAGGATTAGGTTTAGGTCTAGGGCTAGTGTTAGGGTTAGATTTAGGTATAAATTTACTGGTAGGGTTAGGTTTAGGTTTCAGGGTAGATTTAGGGCAATGGAGAGCTTTAGGGTTAACCAAAGGGCTAGGGTTATGCCTAGGGTTAGCATTAGGATTAGGGTTATCAGAATGATAATATATAGGGTTAGATCTATGGTTAGGGCTAGGGTTTGGTTAGGATTAGGGCTAGAGTTAGGTTAGGTTCTTTGGTTAGGGCTAGTAACCCTAGCTTAGGGTTAGGGTTAGGTTTATATTTAGGATAAAGGTTAGGTTTTGAGCTAGGTTTAGGTTTAGGACGAGGGTTAGGTTTAGTGTTATGGTCAGGGTTAGGTTTAGGGTTAGGGCTAGGGTTTTCATTAGGTTTAGGATTAGGTTTAGGGTAATAGATAGGGTTAGATGTAAGGTTAGATTTATGGTTAAGGTTAGGTGTAGGTTTAACTTTAGTTTTAGGGCTAGGTTTACTCATGGTTTTAGAGTAAGAATTAGGGTATGAGTTAGGGTTAAGGCTATGGCAGGGTATAGATTTAGGGTTAGGTCTGGTGTTAGGTTTATGGTTTGGATTAGGGTTTCGGTTAGGGTTAGGGAAAGGGTTGTCATTAGAGTTAGGGTTAGAGTTAGGGTAATGGCTAGAGCTACAGCTAATGTTAGGTCTAGGGTTAAGGTTAGGATTAGGGCTATGGTTAAGGTTATGGTTAGGGATAGTGTTAGGGTTATATTTAGGCTAAGGGTTAGGCTTTGAGCTAGGGTTAGGACTAAGGCGAGGCTTAGGGTTAGGATTAGCACTAGGGTTAGTGTTAGGGTGAGGGTTATGCTTAGGGTAGGTTTAGGCCTCGATTAGGATTAGGGTTATTTAAATTTTGTGTTAGGCGTAGGCCTAGGGTTAGTGCTATGTGTAATATAAGATCTAGGGTTCAGATTAGAGCTGGTTTTAGGGTTAGGGTTATGGGTAGATCTAGTATTAGCTTTAGGTTTTGGGTTAGGGTCAGGTTTAGATCTAGGTTTAATGTTAGTGTCAGGGCCAGTGTTAAGGTTAAAGTTAGGGTTAGTGTGAAAGCCAGAATAGGACTAGTGTTAGGTCTAGTGGGAGGGTTAGTGTTTGGTTTAGGTTAAGAGTTATTGTTAGGGCTAGTTATGTTTTTGTTTAGGTCAAGGACTAGAGTAATAGCTAGATTTAGGTTTAGGTTTAGGTCTAGGGCTAGTGTGAGGGTTAGGTTTAGGTATAAATTTACTGGTAGGGCTAGTTTCAGGTTTCCCTTTCAGTTTAAGGTCAGGTTTAGACCTATAATTAGTGTTAGGGTCAGGTTAGGGTGAGGTTTTGGTTTAGGGTTAAATCTAGAATGATGGCTAGTTTTAGGACTAGTAATAGGATTATTGTTTGTGTTTGGCTAAGGATTTAAATTAGGACTAGAATTAGAAATATGAATAGGGTTTGGATTAGGGTAATGGATAGGATTACAGCTAGGGTAGAGCTAGGATTAGGGTTAGGTTTAAGGATAGTTTTAGGGTTAGGATTAGGGTTAAATCTAGTGTTAAGGCTCAGATTAGGGCTATTTTTGTGTTAGAGTTAGGGCTAGGTTTAGCTAAGGCCAATGTAAGAACTAGGGTTACAATTAGCCTTAGATTTAAGGTTATGGTTTCAGCTAGGTCTAGTGTTAGCATTAGTTTTTGGGTTAGGGTGATATTTAGAGCTGGGTTTGAGTCTGGATATGAGTCAGGGTGTGGGTTAGTTTTAGGCCTAGGACTCAAAATAAAGCTCGGATTATGGCTAGTTAAGGGTTAGGGTTGAGCAATGGCTTAGTTTTGTTTTAGGGCTTGGGCTTGGATTAAGGCTAGTTTTAGGATTAGCAATAGTGTTAGAGCTAGTGGTAGAATGAGTTTTAGGCTTAAGATTGGGGTTAGATTTAGAGTTATGGTTAGATCTAGGGTTAGAGTTATGGCTATGGTTAGGGCTATTGTGAGGGTTATAGTAATGAATAGGGTTATAAATAGAAATAGGTCTAGTGTGTGAATTAGAGTTAGTCTTAGGGCTAGGGTTAGGGATAGGGTAAAGTTTAGGGTTCAAATAGGGCTAGGATTAGTGCTATGATTAGGATAGGGTTAGGCCTATTGTTACGGCAAGGTTTAGGGTTAGTTTTAGGGGAAGGAATGAAGTTATATAGCTAGGTTCAGTGCTAGGGTGAGGGTTACATTTAGGGATAGGGCTAGGGTTAGGGTTCGGGTTAGGATTAAGTGTAGGTTAAGGACTAGAATGAGGGATAGGATTTGTGTTAGGGTTAGGGCTAGGATTAGGGCTCGGGATAATATCAGGTCTAGGGTTATGGTTAGGGATAGTGTTAGGGATAGGTTTATGGCTATGTCTAGTGTAAGGGTTAGTTTTAGTGTAGGGGTCAGGTATAGACCTTGGTTATTTTTAGGGTCAGAGTATGGGTTAAGGTTTGGTTTGGGTTAAGGTTTAAGGTTATGGCTCAAATTAGCATTAGGTTTGGGTTGGGGTTAGAGTAATGGATAGAGTTAGGTTTACTGTTCAGGTTAGGTTTAGAGTAATGTATAGGGTTAGTGTTAGGGATAGGGTTAGGGTTAGGCCTAGGGTTGGCATTTGGTTTAGGTTAACCAAATGAATAGGTTTAGTGCTAGTGTTAGGGCTTAGATTAAGGTTAGGTTTAGGGCTAGGGTTTGGGTTACTCCTAGGGTTAGTTTTAGGGTTTGGTTTAGGGTAAGTGTTAGGGTTTGAACTAGGGTTAGGGCTAAGACAAGGGTTAGGGTTAGAATCATGGCTACGATTAGGGTTAGAGTAAGGGTTAGGGTTAGGTTTAGGGTTACGGCTAGGGTTAGCATTATGGTTAGGGTTTTGTTTAAGGAAATGGATAAAATTAGAGCTGGGATTTGGGCTATGGTTACAATTAGGATTAGGGATAGGGTTAGGGTTAGGGTTAGAGCTATGGTTATGTTTAGAGTAAGGGTTAGATTTTCAACTAGTGTTAGTGATAGGGCTAGCATTAGTTTTAGGGTTTGTACTAGTGTTAGGTTTAAGGTTATGCTTATGTCTAGGTTTAGGGCTTGTATTAGGGCTAGGTTTTGTGTGAAGTGTATGACTAGTGTTAGGGCTATGGGTAATGTAAGAGCTAGGGTTATGGTTATGGCTAGTTTTGGGGTTAGGATTATAGTTAAGTCTAGTGTTAGGTTTAAGTTTTGGATTAGGATAAGTTTTAGAGCTAGGGTTTGTATTAGGGTAAGCATCAGTGTTCGGGCTATCAGTGGGTTTATGGTTAGGGCCAAAAATAGAACTAGGGTTAGGTCTAGGTCTAGGGCTAGTCTTTGCATTAGGTTAATGGTTATTTTAGGGCTAGGGCTAGGTTTTTGTTTAGAACTAGGGCTAGAGTTATGGCTATATTTAGGATTAAGTTTAGGTCTAGTGTTAGTGTTGTAGTTAGGTTTAGGTATAGGTTTACTGGTAGGGCTAGTGTTAGGGTTCGGTTTAGTGTTAAGATCAGGCTTGACTTAGCGTTAGTGTTAGGTCAGAATAAGGGTTAGTCTTAGGCTTTGAGTTAGCGTTAGATATAGGATGAGGGCTAGGGTTACGACTAGTAATATAGTTAGGATTTGGTGTAAGCTAAGGATTAGTATAACTAGGGTAGCATTAGGGAGAGAGTTTGGCTTAGGGTAAGGAATAGGTTTAGAGCTAGGGCTTGGGTTAGTGTTAGTGTTAGGGTTAGGGTTAAAGCTAGGGTTGAGGCTCAGATTAGCACTAGGTTTTGCTTTAGGGTTAGGGCTATGGCTAATGTAAGAACTAGCTTTATGGTTAGAGATAGTTTTAGGGTTACTATTAGGGCTAGGTCTAGTGTTTGGGTTAGGTTTAGGGTTAGGGTGATGCTTAGAGGTAAGGTTAGTTTTAGGCTCAGAGTCATGCTCAGTATTAGTTGTAGGGATAGGGTTAGGACTAGGTGTAGCATTAGGATTTGGCTTAGGTTAAAGGTTAGGATTAGGGCTATGGCTCAGTTTTATTTGTGGGCTATGGATAGGTTTAGGGCTAGTTTTCAAATTAGAATTAGAGTTAGGGCTAGTGTTAGGGTGAGGTTTAGGTTAAGAGTTAGGGTTAAATTTAGATATAGCATTAGTTCTAGGTTTAGAACAATGTCTAGGGTTAGGTCTAATGTTAGGGCTAGTGTTAGGGTTAGACAATAGATAAGTTTGGTACTAGAAGTAGGTCTAGGGCTAGAGTTAGGGTTAGTCTTAGGGCTAGGTTTTGAGTTAGGGTTACAGTTAGCAATAAATTAGGGCTGGGATTAGAGCTATGTTTAGTGTTATTATTAGGCCCAGGGTTAGGGCTAGGGTTAGTATTAGTGATAGTCTTAGGTTTAGGGTTAGGGATAGGGGAAAGGATGTGGTTATACCTCGCTTCAGAATTAGGGCAAGGGTTGAAATTAGTGTTTGGGCTAGGGTTAGGGTTCGAGTTAGGATTAAGGCTAGGTTTAGGGCTAGGATGAGGGCTCAGGTTTGTGTTAGGTTTAAGGCAAGAATTAGGTAGAGTGCTAATGTCAGCTCTAGGGTTACGGTTAGGGATACTGTTAGGGTTAGTTTTATGGCTAGGTCTAGTTTAAGGGTTATGTTTAGGGTAAGGGTCAGTTTAGAGCTAGGTGTGTTATTAGAGTCAGTGTCTTGCTCAGATTTTGGGTTAGGTTTGTTTCATTTTAGAGCTCGAATTAGCATTAGGGTTAGGGTTAGAGTTAGGGTTAGAGTAATTGATAGGGTTAGGTTTAGTGTTAAGTTTAGGTTTAGGTAAGAATAAGGTTAGTGTTAGCGATAGGATTAGGGTTAGGCCTAAATGGATAGGGTTAGATTTAGGTTTGGGACTAGGGTTCGTGTTAGGTTTAGCATAACTCTTAGTGTTTGAGCTAGGATTAGGACTATGTCAAGGGTTAGTTTTTTGGTTAGGTCTAGGGTTAGGTTTAGAGTTAGGGTTAGTGTAGCTTTAGACTTAGGACTAGGGTTAAGTTTACAGTTAGGGTTAGAGTATGTTTAGGGTTAGGGCTAGTGTTATCATGATATTTATAGTTAGGGTTATGGTAATGGGTGGGGTTAGAGCTATGTTTAGAGCTATGTTTGGGTTATGCTTATGTTTAGGGTAATGGATAGGTTTAGGTCTAGGATTATGGTTAGGTTTAGGGCTAGGGTTAGGGTTAGGTTTAGGTCTAGGGTTAGTGTTAGGGTTAGGTTTAGGATAAGTGTTAGGGTTTGAGCTATGTTTAGGGCTAGGATGATGGTAGGGTTAGTGTCAGGTCTATGTTTAGGATTAGGTTTAAGTTTTGGACTAGGGTTATCATTAGGGTTAGGGTTACTTTTAGGATAATGGATAGGGTTAGTGCTAGATTTAGGGCTAGGATTTCGTTAGGATTATGTTTACGGTTAGGTTTAGGTTTAGAGCCAGTTTCAGGGTTAGGGTTATGTTTAGGGTAATGGTTTGGGCTAGGGTTAGGGTTAGGGTTAAAACGAGGTTTAGGGCTCAGTTTAGATTTAGGTTTTGGGTTAGGTTAGGGCTATGGCTAATGTAAGAACTAGAGTTATTATTAGGGCTACTTTTAGGGTTACAGTTAGGGCTAGTATTAGTTTTAGGGTTAGGTATACTTTTAGGGTGATATTAGAGCTAGGGTTAGTGTAAGGCCAGAGTCAGGCTCATGGTTAGTTTTAGGGTTAGGTTAGGAATGGAATTAAGGATAAGGTTATGGCTATGTGTGGGGTTAGGTTTTGGTTTAGATTAAGGGTTAGGGTTAGGTCTATGGCTTGGTTTGGTTTTAGGGCTTGAACTAGATTAGGGCTAGTTTTAGGATTAATGTTATTGTTAGGGCTAGTATTAGTGTGAGGTTTAGGCTTAGGGTTATGGTTGGACTTAGAGTTATGGTTAGTTCTAGGGTTAGGGCTAAGGTTGGTCAAGTGTTAGGTTTACGTTAAGGGATAGGGTTAGATCTAGGAATAGGGCTAGGGCAAGATTTAGAGTTAGTCTTAGTGCTATTGTTAGGGTTAGGGCTAAATTAGGGCTAGGACCAGGTCTAGGATTAGTGTAAGGGTTAAGTCTAGAGTTAAGCTTAGATTTGGGGGAAGGAATGGGGTTATAGCATGGTTCAGAACTAGGATGAGGGATAAAATTAGAGATAGAGCTAGAGTTAGGGTTCAGGTTAGGATCAAGGCTATGTTTAAGGCTAGGATGAAGGCTAGTGTTTGTGTTAGGGTTATGGCAAGAATTAGGGTTAGGGCTAATATCAGGTCTAGGGTTATGGTTAGGGATAGTTTTTGGGTAAGATTTATGGATATATCTAGTTTCAGAGTTCGGTTTAGGGTGAGGTTCAAGTTGAGAGCCAGGGGATTATAATAGTCAGAGTCAGGTTTTGGGTTTGAGTAAGGTTGAGGTTTAGGGTTATGGCTCAATTTAGCATTAGGTTTGAGTTAGGGTTAGAGTAATGGATAAGTTTAGGTTTAGGCTTCAGGTTAGGTTTAGGGCTCAGGTTAGGTTTAGGGTAATGGGTAGGGTTAGGGTTAGGCCTAGGGTTAGCATTAGGTTTATGGTTATCATTAGGGTAATCGATAGGGTTAGAGCTGGATTAAGGCTAGGGTTATGTTTAGGATTAGGGCTAGAGTTAGGATTAGGGATAGGGTTAAGGCTAGTGTTAGGTTTAGCGTATGGGTTAGGGTTTGAGTTAGGGTTAGTGCTAAGGATAGGGTTAGGTTTAGGATTTGGTCTGGGATTAGGATTAGGGTTACCATTAGGGTTAAGGTAAGGGACAGGTTTAGATGTCAGGTTAGGGTGAGGGTTAGGTTTAGGTTTAGGACTAGGGTTATTGTTAAGTTTAGCATAATTGTTAGAGTTTGAACTAGGGTAGGAACTACGGCAAGGATTAGGTTTATGGTTAGGTCTAGGGTTAGGTTTCCAGTTAGGGTTAGAGTAGGTTTAGGGTTAGTGCTAGGTTTATCATGACATTTATGTTTAGGGTTAGGGTAATGGGTGGGGTTAGAGCTAAGTTTAAGTCTAGTTTTAAGTTTAGGATTGGGTTAGTATTAGGGTTAGGGTTAGGCTTATCATTTTCTTATGGTTAGGTTAAGGGTAAGTGTCAGGGGTTGAGTAAGTGTTAGGAATATGTTGGGGCTTCTGGTTAGAATCAGGGCTAGGGATAGAGTTAGGGTTAGGGTTAGGGTTAGTGCCAGGTTTAGCCTTAGGTTTAGGTTTATGGTTAGGGTAATGGATAGTGTTAGAGCTAGTGTTTGGGCTATGGTTGTGTTTAGGATTAGGGCTAGGATTGCGGTTAGGTTTTGGGCTAGGGTTATGTTCAGGGTAAGGGCTAGGGTTTGAGCTAATGTTAGTGATGGGGCTAGGTCAAGTATTAGGTTCAGCCTTAGGTCTATGGACAGGATTATGGTAGGTTTATGGTTAGAGTTAAGGTTAGGGCTACAATTATCATTAGGGTTAGGATAAGGGTTAGGGAAATGAATATGGTTAGATGTAGGTTTAGCTTTATATTTAGGGTTAGATTTAGTTTTAGTGTTAATGTTAAGGCTACGGTTATGTTTAGGTTTATGATACGGGTTAGGTTTTGAGCTAGGGTTAGGGCTATGATGAGTGTTAGTTTTAGGGTTGGGTCTATTGTTAGTTTTCTGGTTAGGGTTAGGGTTATGGTTAGGGTTAAGGCTAGGGTTATCAATACAGTTAGGTGTAGGGTTGGGTAGGGTGTAGGTTTAGAGCTGGTTTAGGGATAGGGTTAAGATTAGGGTTAGGGCTAGGGTTAGGGTTTAGAGTAAGGTTTATGTCTAAGTCTATATTTATGATAAGGGTTAGGCTTTGAGTAAGGTTTAAGACTAAGGCTAAGGTTAGGTTTAAGGTTATTATAAGGGTGAGGGTTAGGGTTGGGGCTATGCTTAGGGCTAGATTTAGACCTAGAATTCTCTGTAGGTTTTGTGTTAGGTTAAGGCATAGAGTTAGGGCATTGGGTAATGTAAGAGTTAGCATTATGATTAGGGCTAGTTGTAGGGCTAGGGTTATGGCTATGTCTAGTGTTAGGTTTAGGTTTTTATTTAGGGTCAGGTTTAGAGATAGGTTTAGTGTTAAAGGCATGGTCAGTGTTCAGGTTAGAGTTAGAATTAAGGTTAAAGCTAGAATTGGGACTAGGTTTTTGTCTATGGGTAGGGTTAGTCTTTGTGTTAAGTTAAGTGTTATTGTTAGGGCTAAGGCTAGGATTTCGTTTAGGTGTAGAGCTAGAGTTAAGGCTAGCTTTAGGATTAGGTTTAGGTCTAGGTCTAGTGCTAGGGTCTTATTTAGGTATAAGGTTGCTGGTAGGGCTAGTGTTATGGTTTTGTCTAGCATTAGGGTCAGGTTTAGACCTAGGTTAGTGTTATGGTCAGAATAAGGGTCAGGGTTAGGGTTAAGTTTTGGGATAGGGTTCAATGTAGAATTAGGGCTAGGATTAGGTCTATTAATATGGTGAGAATTTTTTTTAGACTGAGGATTAGGGATAGGTCTAGGGTTACCATTAGTGTTAGGGTTTTGCTTAGGGTTATGGATAGGGTTAGAGCTAGTGTTAGGGGTAGGGTTAGGGTTAGGGTTAAATCTAAGTGTAGTGCTCGGATTAGGGCTAGTTTTTGTGTTAGCATTATGGCTAGGGTTAGGGCAACACATAATGTAAGAATCAGGGTTACAATTAGGATTAGCTTTAGGGTTAGGCTTAGGGGTAGTTGTAGTGTTAGTATTAGATTTAAGGTTAGGGTGATATTTAGAGCTAGAGTTATTTTTAGGATCAGAGTCAGGGTCAGGGTTAGTTTTAGGGTTTGAGTTAGAACTTGAATTAGGGCTAGGATTACTGTTAGGGTTCTGTTTAAGGTTAGCTGCATGTTTAGAGTTAGAGTTTGTGTTAGGATATAAGTCAGGGTCAGGGTTAGTTTTAAGGTTAGGGTTCAAACTCTATTAGGGCTAGGAATAGTTCTTGTAGTAGTTTAGGGTTTGGTTTAAGTTAAGGTTTAGGGTTAGGTCTGTTGCTCGGTTTTGTTTTAGTCATAGGGTTATGGTTAGGGATAGTTTTACAATTAGTATTAGGGTTAGGGCTAGTGTTAATGTTAGGCATAGACTTAGGATTAGGGTTATATTTATAGTTAGTTTTATATTTAGGATTAGGCTAGGATTAAAGATAGGGCAAGGGTTAGGGCCAGGGTTAGAGTTATGGTAAGGGATAGAGTTAGAACTAGGGATAGGGCTGTGTGAAGGTTAAAGTTAGTGATAGGTCTAAAATTAAAGTTAGGATTTGGGATAGGGTTAAATTAGGGCTAGAGTTAGTGTTTAGCTTAGGCCTAGAGATAGGGGTATGGTTAGGTTTAAGTTTAGGGTAAAGAATGGTGTTATAGCTAGGTTTAGATACAGGGTGAGGGTTAAAGTTAGGGATAGGGTGAGAGTTGGAGTTATAGTTATGATTAAGGCTAGCTTTAGAGCTAGGATGAGGTAAAGTGTTTTTTGTATATTCAGGGCTAGGATTAGGGCTATGGCTAATATCAGGTCTACGGTTATGGTTAAAGATAGTTTTAGGGTTAGGCTTATGGCTATGTCTAGTGTAAGAGTTAGGTTTAGGGTAAGGGTCAGGTTTAGAGCTTAGGGAATTATTAGGATTAGGATTTGGCTTGTGTAAGAATTAGGTTTATGACTGAAATGAGCTTTAGGGTTAGGTTTGGGGTATAGTTAGGGTTTGTTTTAAGGTTTAGGTTTGGTCCAGGGTAATTGATACGGTTAGCGTTAGTGATAGGGCTAGGTTTAGGCTTAGAGTTAGCATTAGGGTAAGGGTAATGTTAGGGTAATTGATAAGGTTAGAACTAGAATTATGGTTAGGAATATGCCTTGAGTTAGGGTTAGAGTTAGTGTTAGAACTAGGGTTAGGGTTAGGTTTAGGGTTATGTTTAGCATAAAGTTATAATTTAAGCTAGGTTAAGGCTAGTTTTAGGGTTAGGTCTAGGGATAGGATTATGGTAGGTTTATGGTTAGGGTGGTGTTTAGAGCTAGAATGAGGGTTAGGATATAAGTCAGGTTCAGGATTATTTTTAAGGTAATGATTAGGACTTGATATTGGCTAGGCATAGATCTAGGTGTAGTGCTAGGGTTTGGTTTAAGTTAAGGTTAGTGCTAGGCATGTTGCTCAGTTTTGTTTTAGTGCTATGGTTAGGTTTAGGGCTAGTTTTATGATTAGCTTTAGGGTTAGGGCTAGGGTTATGGTTAGGTTTAGGATTAAGGCTAGATTTAAGGCTAGGATTATGGCTAGGTTTTGTGTTAGGTTTAGGGCAAGTATTAGGGCTAGGAATAATGTCAGGTCTAGTTTATAGTAGTGATATTTTTTAGGGTTAGGGTTATGGCTAGGTCAAATTAAAGTGTTACATTTAGGGAAAGAATCAGATTAAGAGCTGGGGTATTATTAGGGTCAGTGTTAGGCTTCGGGTTTGGGTTAGGTTAAGGTTTAGGGTTAAGGCTCAAATTAGCATTAAGGTTAGAATTAGGTTAGGGTAATGGATAGTATTAGGTTTAGGGTTAGGTTAGGTTTAAGGTAATAGATATGGTTAGGGTTAGTGATAAGGTTAGGGTTAGGCCTAGGGTTAGCATTAAGGTTATGGTTACTGTTAGGGTAATTTATAGGGTTTAAATTAGGGTTAGGGCTAGGATAATTGTTAGTATTAGGGCTAGAATTAGAATTAGGTTCAGGGTTAGGGCAAGGATTACACTTAGGATTAGGTTTAGGGTACAGTTTAGGGTTTGAACTAGGATTTTTGCTATGGCTAAAATTAATTTAGGGTTTGGTCTGGGGTTATGGTCATGATTAGTGTACTGGTTAGGGCTAGGTTTATCATTAGGGTTAGGGTAATAGGTTTAGATGTCATGTTAAAGATAGGTTTAGGTTTAGGTTAGAGTTAGGTTTAGGTTTAGGATTAGGTTTAGCATTTGAGCTAGCTTATGTTTAGGTTTAGGGTTGGGTTCTCTGTTAGTTCTAGGGTTAGTTTTATGTTTAGGGTTAGGGTAGGTTTAGCTTTAGGTCTAGTGTCATTAGGTCATTAGGGTTAGTTTAGGGTTAGAGTAATGGGTAGGGTTCGAGCTAGGTTAGGGCTAGGGTTAAGGTTAGGATTAGGGCTGTGTTTAGGTTTAGGGTTAGGCCTTAGGTTATTGTTAGGGTTAGATTAAGTGTAAGGGACAAAGATTGAGCTAGGTTTAGGACTAGGGCAAGGGTTAGTTTTACAGTCTGGGCTAGGGTAGGTTTAGTGTTAGGTTTAGAGCTAGGGTTAGCATTAGTTTTAGGGTTATGGATAGTGTAATGGATAGAATTAGAGCTAGGGTTTGGTCTTAGTTACAGTTAG
>NW_026692399.1:0-8067 GCF_021218885.2 Marmota monax | reverse complement strand
TGAGTGTTAGGGTTAGGGTTAGGGCTAGGTTTAGGGGTAGAGTTATGCTTAGAGTTAGATTTAGGGCTGTAATTAGGGTTAGGTTTTGTGTGAGGTTTAGGGCTAGTGTTAGGTATATGGGTAATGTAAGAGCTAGAGTTATGTTTATGGCTAGATTTCGAGTTCGTCTAGTGTTGGGGTTAGTTTTTATGTTAGGATAAGGTTTAGAGCTAGGGTTTTTGTTAGAGTAAGTGTCAGGGTTCAGGTTAGGATTAGGTTTATGGTTAGGTCCAGAATGATGACTAGGCTTAGGTCTAGGGGTAGAGTTAGTGTTTGGTGTAAATTGATGGTTATTGTTAGGGCTAAGGCTAGTGTTATGGCTATATTTAGGATTAGGTTTAGGTCTAGGGCTAGTGCTATTGTTAGGTGTAGGTTTAGCATTAATGGTAGCGCTAGTGTTAGGTTTCGGATAAGAGTTAGGGTCAGGATTAAACCTAGGGTTAGTGTTATGGTCAGAATAAGGGTCAGCATTAGGTTTAGGGTTTGGGTTAAGTTTAGAGCTAGAATGAAGGCTAGGTTTAGGACTAGTAATAGAGTTAGAGTTTGGGGTAGGCATAGAATTAGGGTTCGTTGTAGGGTAGCAATAGGGTGAGGGTTTGACTAATTATAAGATATAGGGTTAGAGCTAGGATTAGGACTATGGATAGGGTTCGGGTTACGGTCAGGTTTAGGGTAGGGTTAAAGCTAGGGTTAGGCCTTGGATTATGGCTAAGTTTTGTGTTAGGTTTGGGGCTATGGCTAATTTAAGAACTGGCATTACGATTAGCGGTAGTTTTAGGGTTAGTTTTAGGGCGAGGTCTAGTGTTAGGATTAGATTTAGGTATAGTGTGATGTGTAGAGGTAGGGTTAGTGTTAAGGTCAGAGTCAGGGTTAGTATTAGTTCCAGGGTTAGGGTTAGGACTCGAAGTAGGGCTAGGGTTAGAGCTAGTTGTAGGTTTAGGGTTTGTTTTAGGTTAAAGTTTGGGTCAGTGAAATGGCTTGGTTTTGCTTGAGAACTAGGGCTTGGCTTAGGGCTAGTTTTCAAATTAGTGTTAGGGTTAGAGCTAGTGTTAAGATATGGTTTAGGCTTATGGTTAGGGTTAGATTTATAGTTAGGGTTAGAACTAAGTTAAGGGCTACAGCGAAGGTTAGGGCTAGAGTTAGAGGTAGGGTTTGAGTTATCATAAGGGATAGGGTTAGAACTAGGGTAAGGCTAGGGCAAGAGTTAGAGTTAGTCTTATTGTTAGAGTTAGATTTAGGGTTAGAATTAAGGGCTTAATTAGAGCTAGGATTAGAGCTAGGGTTAGTATTAATGCTGAACCTAGGTTTATGGCTAGGGATATGGTTATGATTATGGTTAGGTATGATGTTATAGCTAGCATTAGAACTAGGACGAGGGTTAAAATTAGGGTTAGGTCTAAGGTTAGGGTTAGGTTTAGGATTAAGGCTAAGATTAGGGCTAGGATTAGGGCTAAAGTTTGTTTTAGGGTTAGGGCTTCATTAGGGCTAGGGCTAATGTCAAGTTTAGGGTTATGGTTAGAGATAGTTTTAGGGTTAAGATTATTAGGGTTAGGATTAGGTTTATGGATATAGTTAGGTTTAGGGTTCAGGTTAGTTTAGAGTAATCTAAAAGTTTAGGGTTAGGAATAGGTTTAGGGTGATCCTAGGATTAACATTAGGTTTAGGATTAGGATTAGGGTAATGGATAGGGTTACAGTTCATGTTAGAGCTTGGTTTATCATTAAAATTAAGTATAGGGTTAGGGTTAGATTTTGAGTTTATCAGGGGTTAGGGTTAGGGTTAGGTTTATTGAAATTGTTATGGCTAGAATTAGGGTTATGGTTAGGGTTAAAGGTAGTTTTAGGGCTCTGATTAGGGATAGGTTTTGGGTTAGGTTAGGGAAAAGTTTAGGGCTACAACCAATGTAAGAACTAGGGTTATAATTATAACTAGTTTTAGGGTTAGGTTTAGGGCTAGGTCTAGGGTTAGGTTTAGGTTTTGGTTTTGAGTGATGTTTAGAGCTAGGGTTAGAGTTAGGGTTAGGGCTGGTATTGGAGTTAGGGTTATGATTAGGTTAGGCTAGGTTTAGGGCTAGGATGAGGGATAGTGTTTATTTTATATTCAGGGCTGGAATTAGTGCTAGGGCTAATATCAGGTCTAGGTTATGTTTAAAGATAGTTTTATGGTTAGGCTTATGGTTACATCTAGTGTAAAGTTTAGGTTTATGGTAAGGGTCAGGTTTAGAGCTCGGGGAATTATTAGGATTAGGATTTGGCTCAGCTAAGGATATAGGGTAGCATTAGGGTTAGGGTTAGGGTATAGTTAGGGTTTGTTTCAAGGTTCAGGTTTGGTTTAGGGTAATTGATATGGTTACCATTACTGATAGGGCTAGGGTTAGGCTTAGGGTTAGCATTAGGGTAAGGGTTATGGTTAGGGTAATTGATAGGGTTAGAACTAGAATTGTGGTTAGGAATATGCCTTGAGTTAGGGTTAGAGTTAGTGTTAGAACTAGGTTTTGGGTTAAGTTTAGGGTTACGTTTAGCATAAAGGTTAGATTTTCAGCTAGGCTTAGGGCTAGGTTTAGGGTTACGTCTAGGAATAGGATTATGGTATGTTTAGGCTTAGGGTGGTGTTTAGAGTTAGGATGAGTGTTAGGATATAAGTCAGGTTCAGGGTTATTTTTAAGGTTATGATTAGGACTCAAATTAGGGCTAGGGTTAGGTCTAGGTGTAGTGCTAGTGTTTGGTTTAAGTTAAGGTTAGTGTTAGGCATGTTGTTCGATTTTGTTTTAGTGTTATGGTTAGGGTTAGGGCTAGTTTTATGATTAGCTTTAGGGTTAGGGCTAGGATTATGGTTAGGTTTAGGATTAAGGCTAGATTTAAGGCTAGGATTATGGCTAGGATTTGTGTTAGGTTTAGGACAAGAATTAGGGCTAGGACTAATGTCAGGTCTAGGTTTATAGTTAGTGATATTTTTAGGGTTAATTTTATGGCTAGGTCAAATTAAAGTGTTACATTTAGGGAAAGAATCAGATCAAGAGCTGGGGTATTATTAGGGTCAGTGTCAGGCTTCAGGTTTGGGTTAGGTTAAGGTTTAGTGTTAAGGCTCAAATTAGCATTAAGGTTAGAATTAGGGTTAGGGTAATGGATAGAATTAGATTTAGGGTTAGGTTAGGTTTAAGGTAATAGATATGGTTAGGGTTTGTGATAGGTTTAGGATTAGGCCTAGGGATAGCATTAGGGTTAGGGTTATTGTTAGGGTAATTTATAGGGTTTGACCTAGGGTTAGGGCTAGGATAATTGTTAGTAATATGGCTAGAATTAGAGTTAGGGTCAGGGTTAAGGCGAGGGTTAGATTTAGGATTAGGTTTAGGGTACGGTTTAGGGTTTGAGCTAGGATTTTTGCTGTGGCTAAAATTATTTTATGGTTTGGTTTAGGGTTATAGTCATAGTGTAACGGTTAGGGCTACAGTTATCATTAGGGTTAGGGTAATAGGTTTAGATGTCAGGTTAAAGATAGGTTTAGTTTTAGGTTAGTGTTCGGTTTAGGGTTAGGATTAGGGGTAGCGTTTGAGCTAGCATAGGTTTAAGGTTAGGGTTAGGTTCACTGTTAGTTTTAAGGTTAGTGTATATTTAGGGTTAGGGTACGTTTTGCTTTAGGTCTAGTGTTTTCATTAGGGTTGAGTTTAGGGTTAGAGTAATGGGTAGGGTTCGAGCTAGGGTTAGGTCTATGGTTAAGGTTAGGATTAGGACTGGCATTAGGTTTAGGGTTAGGCCTTGTGTTAGTGTTAAGATTAGGTTAAGTGTAAGGGTTAGAGATTGAGCTAGCTTTAGGGCTAGGGCGAGCATTACCTTTACAGTCTGGGCTAGGGTAGGGTTAGGGTTAGTTTTAGGGGTAGGGTTAACATTAGTTTTAGGGTTATGGTTAGTGTAATTGATAGAACTAGTGCTAGGGTTTGGGCTATGGTTAGAGTTAGGATTAGGGCTAGAGTTAGGGTGAGGTTTAGGGTTTGGGCTAGGTTTATTTTAGGGTAAGGTTTACGGTTTGAGCTAGGGTTAGGGCTAGAACGAGGGTTGGGGTAGGGTTAGGGCTAGGTTTAGGGTTAGATTTATGCTTAGGGTTATGTTTAAGTCTGTAATTAGGGCTAGGTTTTGTGTGAGTTTTAGGGCTAATGTTACATATATGGGTAATGTAAGAGCTAAAGTTATGGTTATAACTAGATATAGAGTTTGTCTAGTGTTAGGGTTAGTTTTTTGGGTAAGGATAAAGTTTAGAGCTAGGGTTTTTATTAGGGTAAGTGTCAGGGTTCAGGTTAGGATTAGGCTTAAGGTTAGGTCCAGAATGAGGACTAGGGTTAAGTCTAGTGGTAGCGTTAGGGTTTGGTTTATGTTAAGGATTATTGATAGGGCTAAATCTAGGGTTATGGCTATATTTAGGATTAGGTTTAGGTCTAGGGCTAGTGTTATTGTTAGGTTTAGGGTTAATGGTAGTGCTAGTGTTAGGTTTCGGATAAGGGTTAGGGTCAGGATTAAACCTAGGGTTAGTGTTAGGGTCAAAATTAGGGTGGGGGTTAGAGTTAGGGTTTGGGTTAAGTTTAGACCTAGAATGAGGTTTAGGATTAGGACTAGTAATAGATTTAGGGTTTGGGGTAGGCATGAAATTAGGGTTAATACTAGGGTAGCAACAGGGTGAGGGTTTGACTAAGTGTAAAATTAGGGTTAGAGCTAACATTAGGACTAGGAATAGGGTTAGGGTTAGAGCTAGTGTTAGGGTTATGTTTAAAGCTAGGGTTAGGCCTTGGATTGGGGCTAGGTTTTTTGTTAGGTTTAGGGCTATGGCTAATTTAAGAACTGACATTATTATTAGGGCTAGTTTTAGGGTTAGGTTTAGGGCGAGGTCTAGTTTTAGGTTTAGATTTAGAGATAGGGTGATGTGTAGAGCTAGGCTTAGTGTTAAGGTAAGAGTCAGGGTTAGTATTAGTAGTAGGGATAAGGTTAGGACTCGAATTAGGGCTAGGGTTATGGTTACATATGATGTTACGGCTAGCTTTAGAACTAGGGCTAGGGTTAAAATTACAGTTTGGTCTAGGTTTAGGCTTAGGTTTACGATTAAGTGTATGATTAGGGCTAGGATTAGAGCTAGAGTTTGTTTTAGGGCTACAGATTCATTAGGGATAGGGCTAATTTCAGGTCTAGGATTATGGTTAGAGTTAGTTTTAAGGTTAAGATTAGGTTTATGGATATGTTTTGGTTTAGAGTTCAGGTTAGGTTTAGGGTAATGTATAAGTTTAGGGTTAGGAATAGGTTTAGGGTTATCCTAGGGTTAGCATTAGGTTTAGGATTAGGATTATGGTAATGGATAGGGTTACAGCTCGGGTTAGGGCTAGGTTTTTTGTTAGCATTAAGGCTAAGGTTAGGGTTATGTTTTCGGTTATGTCAGGGATTAGAGTTAGGGTTAGGTTTAGGGTAAGGGTTAGGGCTAGAATTAGGGTTATGGTTAGGGTTAAAGGTAGTGTTAGGGCTCTGATTAGGGATAGTTTTTGGGTTAGGTTAGGGCTAGGTTTAGGGCTACAACCAATGTAAGAACTAGGGTTACAATTAGAACTATTTTTAGGGTTAGGTTTAGGGCTATGTCTAGAGTTAGGTTTAGGTTTATCTTTTGAGTGATGTTTAGATCTAGGGTTAGTGTTAGGGTCAGAGTCAGGGTCAGGGTTTGTTTTATGGTTAGGGATAGGACTTGAATTAGATCTAGGTTTATTGCTAGGTGTAGGCTTAAGGTTTGGTTTATGTAAAAGGTTAGGGTTAGGGCTATGTTTCAGTAGTTTTTTAGGGCTAGGACTAGCTTAGGGCTAGTTTTAGGATTAACATTAGTGTTACAGCTTGTGTTAGTGAGAGGTTTAGCTTAGGGTTAGGGTTAGATTTTAGAGTTAGGGTTAGATATAGGATTAGGGCTAGAGCTAGGCTTAGAGCTAATATAAGGCAAGATATAGGATTATGGTAAGGAATAGGATTAGAACTAGAAATAGGACTAGGGCGAGAGTTAGAGTTAGTCTTAGGGCTAGGGTTAGATTAGGTTTAGGGTTAAATTAGGGCTAGGATGAGGTCTAGTGTTTGTATTAGTTTTAGGTCTAGTTTTGGCTTAGGTTTAGGTTTAGAGATAGGGTTAGGTTTAGGGGAAGGGATGGGTTAGAGCTAGTTTTAGGGCTAGGTCTAAGGTTAGAATTTCAGTTAGGTCTATGGTTATGGTTGATTTATAAATAAGGCTAGTTTTAGGGCTAGGATGAGGGCTAGAGTTTGTTTGAGGGTTATGGCAAGAATTAGGGCTAGGGCTAGTGTCAGGTCTAGGTTTACGTTAGGGATAGATTGAGGGTTAGATTCATGGCTACGTCTAGTGTAAGGGTTCAGTTTAGGGTAAGGGTCAAGTTTAGATCTAGGGGTATTATTAGGGTTAGAATTAGGTTTCAGATTTGCTTTAGGGTTGGGTTTAGGTTTAGAGCTTGAATTCGCTTTAGGATTTGGTTAGGATAATGATAGGTTTGGGTTTAGGTTTCATGTTAGGTGTAGGGTATTTTATTTGTTTAGAATTAGCAAAAGGGATAGGGTTAGGCCTAGGGTTAGCCTTAGGGTTATGGTTGTGCTTAGGGTAAGGGATAGGGTTAGGACTAGGGTTATAGTTATTATTACGGCAAGAGTTAGGTTTAGGCCTAGGGTTAGGGTTAGCTTTAGGTTTAAGGTATGGTTTATAGTTTGAGATATGGTTAACACTAGGACAAAGATTAGGTTTAGGGTTAGGTCTAGGTTATAGTTATGGTTAGGGTCAATGTTAGTGTTAAGTTTAGGGGTAGGGTTATCTATATATTTAGGGTATTGGATAGGGTTTGATGTTGGGTTAGGGTTAGGGTTAGGTTTAGGCTTAAGGTTAGGGTTAGGGATAGGTTTAGGTTTAGGTTTAACATAATGTTTAGGGTTTGCACAAGGGTTAGCTCTATGGCAAGGATTAGGTTTATGGGTATGTCTAGGGTTAGGGTTAGGCTAGGGTTATCATCAGTGTTACAGTTAGGGTTAGGTTAATGGGTAGGGTTAGAGCTAGGGTTAGGGATAGGGTTAAAATTAAGTTTAGGGTTAGAGTTAGGGTAATATGTAGGATTAGAGCTAGGGTTAAAGATAGGTTTAAGGTTAGGATTAGGGCTAGGGTTAATGTTAGGTTTAGGTTTAGACCATGGATTAGTGTTAGGGTTAGGTTAAGTTTAAGGTTTAGGGATTCAGCTAGTGTTTGGACTAAGATGAGGATTAGGGTTATGGTCAGTGTGAGGGCTAGGGCTAGGGTTAGCATTAGTGTTAGGGTTAAGGTTAGGGTAATGGATAGATTTAGAGGTAGGTTTTGGCCTGTGGTGATGACTAGTTTCAGGGTTAGTAATATGGATAGGTCTAGTGTTATGGTTATGGTTTTTGTTAGGACAAGGTTTAGACCTAGGGTTTGTGTTAGGGTAAGGGTCAGTGTTCGGTTTAGAGTTAGGTTTATGGTTAGGGCCAGCATTAGGACTATGGTTTGGTCTAGGGGTAGGGTTAGTGTTTGGGTTAAGTTAAGTGTTATTATTAGGGCTAGAACTAAGTTTTTGTTTAGGGCTAGGCCTAGAGTTATCACTATATAAAGGATTAAGTGTAGGACTAGGTCTAGTGTTAGGGTAAGGTTTAGTTATAGGGTAACAAGTAGAGCCAATGTTAGGAGTCGGTTTAAGGTTAGAGTCAGGTTTAGACCTATGGTTAGTGTTAGGTTCAGAAGATGGTCAGGGTTAGGGTTAGAGTTTGGGATAGTGGTAGAACTAGATTGAGGATTAGGGTTAGGACTAGTAATAGAGTTAGGTTTTGGGTTAGGCTAAGAATTAGGTTAAGGACTAGGGTAGCTTTAGTGTTAGAGTTTGGCTTAGGGTAAGGGATAGGGTTAGCACTAGTGTTAGGGCTAGGGTTAGGGTTAGGGATAGAGTTGGGTTTAGGATTAGGGTTAATGCTAAGGTTAGAACTTGGATTAGGGCTACGCTGGGTTTTGTGT
>NW_026692398.1:0-9339 GCF_021218885.2 Marmota monax | reverse complement strand
AAGCTCCTTGATCCACTTTGCGTTAACTTTTGTTCATGGCGAGAGAAAGGGATTCAGTTTCATTTTGTTGCATATGGATTTCCAGTTTTCCCAGCACCATTTGTTGAAGATGCTATCCTTCCTCCATTGCATGCTTTTAGCCACTTTATCAAATATAAGATAGTTGTAGTTTTGTGGATTGGTTTCTGTGTCCTCTATTCTGTACTATTGGTCCACCTGCCTGTTTTGGCACCAGTACCATGCTGTTTTTGTTACAATTGCTCTGTAGAATAGTTTGAAGTCTGGTATCACTATACCGCCTGACTCACACTTCCTGCTTAGCATTGTTTTTGCTATTCTGGGTCTTTTGTTTTTCCATATGAATTTCATGATTGCTTTCTCTATTTCTATAAGAAATGCCGTTGGGATTTTGATTGGCATTGTATTAAACCTATAGAGAACTTTTGGTAATATCGCCATTTTGATGATATTAGTTCTGCCTATCCATGAACAGGGTATATTTTTCCATCTTCTAAGATCTTCTTCTATTTCTCTCTTTAGGGTTCTGTAGTTTTCATTGTATAAGTCTTTCACCTCTTTTGTTAGGTTGATTCCCAAGTATTTTATTTTTTTTGAAGATATTGTGAATGGAGTGGTTGTCCTCATTTCCATTTCAGAGGATTTGTCGCTGATATACAGGAATGCCTTTGATTTATGCGTGTTGATTTTATATCCTGCCACTTTGCTGAATTCATTTATTAGCTCTAATAGTTTCTTTGTAGACTCTTTTGGGTTTGCTAGGTATAGAATCATGTCATCTGCAAATAGTGATAATTTAAGTTCTTCTTTTCCTATTTTTATGCCTTTAATTTCTTTCGTCTGTCTAATTGCTCTGGCCAGTGTTTCGAGAACTATGTTGAACAGAAGTGGAGAGAGAGGGCATCCCTGTCTTGTTCCAGATTTTAGAGGGAATGCCTTCATTTTTTCTCCATTCAGAATGATGCTAGCCTGAGGCTTAGCATAGATTGCTTTTACAATGTCGAGGTATGTTCCTGTTATCCCTAGTTTTTCTAGTGTTTTGAACATAAAGGGATGCTGTACTTTGTCGAATGCTTTTTCCGCATCTATCGAGATGATCATATGGTTCTTATTTTTAAGTCTATTGATGTGGTGAATAGCATTTATTGATTTCCGTATATTGAACCAGCCTAGCATCCCAAGGATGAATCCTACTTGATCTTGGTGCACAATTTTTTCGATATGTTTTTGTATCCGATTCACCAGAATTTTATTGAGGATTTTTGCATCTAGGTTCATTAGAGATATTGGTCTGTAGTTTTCTTTCTTTGAAGTGTCTTTGTCTGGTTTAGGAATCAGGGTGATGTTGGCCTCATAGAATGAATTTGGAAGTTCTCCCTCTTTTTCTATTTCCTGAAATAGCTTTAAAAGTATTGGTATTAGTTCCTCTTTAAAGGTTTTGTAAAACTCTGCTGTATACCCATCCAGTCCTGGGCTTTTCTTAATTGGTAGTCTTTTGATGGTTTCTTCTATTTCCTCAATTGATATTGGTCTGTTCAGGTTTTCTATATCCTCCTGACTCAATCTGGGCAGATCATATGACTTAAGACATTTATTGATGCCTTCACTCTCTTCTATTTTATTGGAGTATAAGGATTCAAAATAATTTCTGATTGTCTTCTGTATTTCTGAAGTGTCTGTTGTGATATTGCCTTTTTCATCCCGTATGCTAGTAATTTGAGTTCTCTCTCTTCTTCTCTTCGTTAGCATGGCTAAGGGTCTATTGATTTTATTTATTTATTCAAAGAACCAACTTTCAGTTTTGTCAATTTTTTCAATTGTTTCTTTTGTTTTGATTTCATTAATTTCAGCTCTGATTTTAATTATTTCTTGCCTTTTACTTATTTTGCTGTTGTTTTGCTCTTCTTTTTCTAGGATTTTGAGATGAAGTATGAGATCATTTATTTGTTGTTTTTTTCTTTTTTTTAAGGAATGAAATCCAAGCAATGAATTTTCCTCTTAGAACTGCTTTCAGTGTGTCCCATGGATTCCAATATGTTGTGTCTGTGTTTTCATTTATCTCTAAGAATTTTTTTTTTATTTCCTCCTTGATGTCTTCTATAACCCATTGATCATTCAGTAACCTATTGTTCGTTCTCCAAGTGATGCATGATTTTTCCTTCCTTCTTTTATCATGGATTTTCAGTTTCATTCCATTATGATCAGATAAGATACATGGTATTATCTCTACTCCTTTATATTGTCTAAGGGTTGCCCTGTGACATAATATATGATCTATTTTTGAGAAGGATCCATGTGCTGCTGAGAAAAAAGTGTAATTGCTTGATGTTGGGTGGTATATTCTATATATGTCAATTAAGTCTAGGTTATTAATTTTGTTATTGAGTTCTATAGTTTCCTTATTCAACTTTTGTTTGGAAGATCTGTCCAGTGGTGACAGAGGTGTGTTGAAGTCTCCCATGATTATTGTATGGTGGTCTATTAGACTCTTGAACTTGAGAAGAGTTTGTTTGATGAACATAACTGCACCATTGTTTGGGGCATATATATTTATGATTGTTATGTCTTGTTGGTGTATGGTTCCCTTAAGCAGTATGTAGTGTCCCTCTTTATCCCTTTTGATTAACTTTGGCTTGAAATCTATTTTATTTGATATGAATATGGACACTCCTGCTTGTTTCCGAAGCCCATATGAGTGATATGATTTTTCCCAACCTTTCACCTTCAGTCTATGTATGTCTTTTCCTATCAAATGCGTCTATTGTAGGCAGCATATTGTTGGGTCTTGTTTTGTGATCCAATCTACTAGCCTGTGTCTAGATGGGCCGCTGGGCCTGTTCTGCCCATTGGTCGCAGGTCTGCATACCTTGTAGGCATGGGCGGCGGCTCTGCTCTGCCTTTACTCCAATTGGGATGACGTGTCTACCACGCCGGCAAGTCACTGGGCCTCTTCTGGACGTGGGAGGCAGCTCTGCTCTGCCCCTACTCCAATTGGGATAACGTGACTACCGTGCCAGCAGGCTGCTGGGCCTGTTTCGGGTGCTGGTGAAGGCTCTGCTCTGCCCCTACTCCAATTGGGGTGACATGTGTACCATGCTGGCAGGCCACTGGGCTTTATCCACCAGTCAGTTGCAGGTCTGCCTACCTTGCAGGCGTGGGTGGCGGCTCTTCTCTGCCCCTCCTCCAATTGGTGTGACGTGTCTACCACATCCATGGACCTTTGGGCCTGTTCTGTTGGTCAGTCGCAGGTCTGCCTACCTTGCAGGCACGGGTGGCGGCTCTGCTCTGCCCCTACTCCAATTGGGGTGATGTGACTACCGTGCCAGCGGGCCACTGGGCCTGATCCGTCTGTCAGTGGCAGGTCTGCCTACCTTGCAGGCGTGGGCAGCGGCTCTGCTCTGACCCTGCTACCACGCCCGCGGACCACTGGGCCTGTTCTGCTGGTTGGTCGCAGGTCTGCCTACTTTGCGGGTGCGGGTGGCAGCTCTGCTCTGCCCCTACTCCAATTGGGGTGACGTGACTACTGCACCGGCGGGCCGCTGGGCCTGTTCCGGGCGCGGACGTCGGCTCTGCTCTGCCACTCTGGATTGACGACAAAGTGAGAGAGACTTGGGTGTTTGTGACTCACTTTCTTTACCAGGAGACCAACTGTTTCTCTCGCCACTGGTATCCATGAAGTTCTCTCCTCCGCTGCTTTCTGATGACATCAGATCTCTGCCAAATATTTTTTTCACGTGATTTAAATGGTTTAATTTAAATTGGGTAAACATCTGTTGAGGATTGTTTTAATATATGAACAAAAAAGGAGGTTAACAGATCTGTTTGTTTACTTTCACCTTTCCTTTTCATTATATTTAATAATTCTGTTGAAGATAAGGTACATTGTTAAGAAAATTGTTTTCTTTTAGTGCCTTCTGGAATGTTACATAATTTTTTCTTTAGCCATTATTGCCAGAATTCCTATCTTCATCTCAATGCCGGTGAAGACAATGATGAAACCAATCTACAGCTTCTGCAATAGCCATCACTGAACTGCTTGCAGAACTTGCCTGGACTATGAATCACTTGTATGCATTGTGAACTCACCTGTATGAATTGTGAACTATCTGTTGGTGCAGCAACTTGTGGTGGTGTTGGGGTACTTTTGCTGATGATGTCATAGGTTGTACAATTTTTCCAAAAGGAGCCATCAATTGGCTTGGTGTATCTTCCTCCCTTCTGCTTGTCATGATCTTTCAGCTAAAATTTGGGGGCCAACAGAGGTGAGGCAAAGAACCTCACCACCCCCCCCCCGCTGGTACAAAGACCTCTCCACAGGTGTGGCTGTATACTAGACTGGTAGTCAGTGACGGGTAAGATCCAATTACAATGGTACCAACCTAAGACAGGAGGCTGACACCTTGAGGTCAGCTCATCCGATAACGGGTAAGAACCATATGTACTATTGGACAACCTAAGGTAGGCACGGTCCCTAAGCCACATGCTTGTTGTTTAAAGAGAGAGGGGGAGATGTTGAGAGCCACGGCCGAAGGGGCCCCAGCAAACTTTCAGACTGCCAGCTGATGATTGGCTCACAGCAGCCCCAGCAACATCTAGCTGATTGGCTCATCTGCGGTGATGCTCATTGGGCTATTTCTTTGCCCTTTCATACCACGGAGCTGCTCATTGGGGGACTTTTTTGGGTCCGCCCATGTGACCCAGCCAATTGACCTCAAGAGCAGGAGGATTGTGGGAGGTGGAGAGGCTTCTGGTTGAGAGAGAAGCTTGTGGGAAGCCAGTGGTGGCAGTTGGGCTCTGAGGGTTTTTCCTGAGGAGCGGTTTTGTTTGGCATGTGTGGTTCTAAAAATAAAGTTTGTTTCTTTTGACAAGTGGCTCCTGAATTGTGCACAGCCATACTGCGGCAGCTAGGGATGATAGGGAAAGGGTTAGCACTAGGGTTAGGGTTACGGAAAGGGATAGGGTTAGAACAAGTGATAGGGTGAGTGTGAGAGTTAGAGTTAGTCTTAGGGCTAGGTTTAGGGATAGGGCTAATTTATGGCTAGGGTTAGGGCTAATTTTAGGATTAGGCTTCAGCATCGAGTTAGGGTTAGATTTAGAGTTAAGTTTCGATCTAGGGTTAGTGCTAGGGCTAAGTATGAGGCAAGGGTTACTACTAGAGTTAGGGTTAGAGTTAGGGTTTAGTTTAGGATAAGGAATGTGGTTATAGCTATGTTTAGGGCCAGGGCGAGGGTTAGTATTAGGGTTAGAACTAGGGTTAGGGTTAGGGTTATGATTAAGGCTATGTTTAGCTCTATGATGAAGACTAGGATTTGTTTTAGGGTTAGGGATAGTATTAGGGCTATGGCTAATGTCAGGTCTAGGGTTGCAGTTATGGATAGATTTAGTATTAGGTTTATGGCTTGGTCCAGTGTAATTTTTAGGTTTTTGGTAAGGGTCCGGTTTAAATCCAGTGTTGAATCAGGGTAAGGATTAGGATTTGGGTTAAGTTAGTGTTTAGGTTCAGAGCTCCAATTAGTGTTTGATTTAGGGTTAGGGTAATGACAGGATTAGATTTAGGATTAGGTTTGGTTTAGTGTGATGTATAGGGTTAGGGTGAAGTCTACGGTTATCATAAGGGTTAGGGTTATCATTACAATAATGGATAGGGTTAGCCCTAAGGTTAGGGCTGGGGTTATGTATAGGATTAGGGCTACTCTTTGGGTTAGTGTTAGGTTTAAATCTAGGGTTAAAGCTAGGTTTAGGACTCAGATTAAGACTAGGTTTTGGGTTAGGTTAGGGCTAGGGTTAAGGCTACCGCTAATGTATGATGCAGGTTTATGATTACAGCTAGTTATAGAGTTAGAGTTAGGTCTAGGTTTAGTGTTAAGGTTAGGTTTATGGTGATGATGATGTTTAGAGCCAGGGTTAGTGTGAGGGTCAGAGTCAGGGTCAGGGTTAGTTTTAGGCTTAGGCTTCCAACTTGAATTAGGGCTAGGGTTAGGTCTAGGTGTAAGGTTAGGGTTTGGTTTAGGTTAATGTTTATGATTAAAGCTATGGCTCTGATTTGTTTTAGAGATAGGGCTAGTGTTATGGATCATTTTAGGATTAGTGTTATGGTTTGAGCTAGTTTTAAGGTTAGGCTTAGGCTTCGGGTTGGGGCTAGAGTTAGAGTTACGTTTTGCCTAAGGTTATTGCTAGGCATCAACTCCTAACACTATTCTTACTGTGTATCCTGAGGCTGTAGGACAATTAATAGTCAAAGGAATAAAACCAGCAAAGGGAGTGTTTGGAATTTCTCCCAATAAAATTATTACTCCATATACTATGAATCAAATTGATGAGTTAGCTAATGAGTTAAATACTTGGACAATAATCATGTGCAAATCTAATGTTTCATTTGATAACCACTTACCATCTAATCCTTTATTGTCTTTTTGGTCATTGCATCCTGTAATTTTTCCAAAAATGACAAGAAATACACCTATCATGAATGCTCCAAATATATTCACTGATGGATCAAATAATGGTACAGCAGTAATAGTTACACCTGATAAAACTTTTTACATTTTTAGTACCCAAACAATCAGCTCAAAAGGTGGAGCTTAATGCTGTATTACAAACTTTTGTGATGTTTAAAGATTCTGTATTTAATTTATTTTCTGATAGTCAGTATGTAGTTAATGCTATAGTATCCCTTGAAGATGCTGGTAGGATTTCCCCCTCCTCTACTGTTTTCTCTTTGCTTTCCACTTTACAAAGTCTAATCTGGGACAGAAAAGATCCATTCTTTATAGGACATATCAGGGCACATACAGGATTGCCTGGAGCCCTTAGTTTGGGCAATGATTTAGCAGATAAAACTACACATGACATACATATTTTCTCTACACTAGAAGAAGCTATAAATTTTCATAAAAGGTTCCATGTCAATGCTAATACTTTACAAAAGAGTTTTAAAATAACTAAGGAACAAGCTAGACAAATAATAAAACAATGTCAAAATTGTGTGAACTTTTTACCACAAGTTAATCTTGGAGTCAATCCTAGAGGATTGATACCTAACCATATTTGGCAGATGCAAGTCACACACTTGCCAGAATTTGGAAAATTAAAATATTTGTATGTTACAGTTGATACTTCTTCTGGATTTTTGATGGGCTCTCTTCATGCTGGAGAAAAAACTAAAGATGTTATAGCTCATTGCTTACAAAATTTTGCCACTGTGGGCGTTCCAAAACAGTTAAAAAAGATAAATCCCCTGGTTATACTCCTACCTCTTTTAAACAATTTTGCTCGTCATTTGGCATTACTCATATAACAGGAATCCCATACCATCCACAGGGACAAGGCATAGTTGAAAGAGCTCATCAAACTATTAAAATTTACTTATTAAAGCAAAAAGAAGGAATTGGGAAGGGGTATATATTCCCCAAAGATAAACTTAAAATCACCCTTTTTACTCTAAACTTTTTAAATTTGGATTTATCAGGAGTTAGTGCTGCAGAAAGGCATATGTGTCCAAAAAATGTGCATAAGCCCAAGGTACTTTGGAAGGATATTCTAACAGGACAATGGAAAGGTCCTGACCCAGTAAATGTCTGGAGTCCAGGGTCTGTTTGTGTGTTTCCACAGGGAAAACAGCAGCCGATTTGGATTCCAGAGAGATTAACTAAGGTCCTGACCCAGTGATTGCCTGGAGTCGGGGTCTGTTTATGTGTTTCCACAGGGAGAACAGCAGCCGATTTTGAGCTCATACAGACCTAGGTTAATGTTTTGCTGATCAGTTCTGTTTTTTGACTATAGAGTTTTTAAACATTGTAATGGAGATTTCACCTCTAAAAAGTTATAAGGCCTTTACTATTATGTTATGTGTTGTATGTATTATATTATGTGTGCACACTTGTGTTTCGTGTTATGTTTGAATGTACGTATGTCCATATATCATATATGATGAGTGCTCATGAAAAAATGGATCCAATTTTTTTTAATTTTTATTGTTGGTTGTTCAAAATATTACATAATTCTTGATATATCATATTTCACACTTTGATTCAAGTGGGTTATGAGCTCCCATTTTTACCCCGTATACACATTGCAGAATCACATCAGTTACACATCCATTGATTTACATATTGCCATACTAGTGTCTGTTGTATTCTGCTACCTTTCCTATCCTCTACTATCCCCCCTCCCCTCCCCTCTTCTCTCTCTACCCCCTCTACTGTCATTCATTTCTCCCCCTTGTATTATTTTTCTAATTCCCCTTACTTCCTCTTGTATGTAATTTTGTATAATCCTGAGGGTCTCCTTCCATTTCCATGCAATTTCCCTTCTCTCTCCCTTTCCCTCTCACCTCTCATCCCTGTTTAATGTTAATCTTCTTCTCATGCTTTTCATCCCAACTCTGTTCTTAGTTACTCTCCTTATATCAAAGAAGACATTTGGCATTATTTTTTAGGGATTGGCTAGCTTCACTTAGCATAATCTGCTCTAATGCCATCCATTTCCCTGCAAATTCTATGATTTTGTCATTTTTTAATGCAGAGTAATACTCCATTGTGTATAAATGCCACATTTTTTTATCCATTTATCTACTGAAGGGCATCTAGGTTGGTTCCATAGTCTTGCTATTTATTGTGAATTGTGCTGCTATGAACATCGATGTAGCAGTGTCCCTGTAGCATGCTCTTTTTAGGTCTTTAGGGAATAGACCGAGAAGGGGAATAGCTGGGTCAAATGGTGGTTCCATTCCCAGCTTTCCAAGAAATCTCCATACTGCTTTCCAAATTGGCTGCACCAATTTGCAGTCCCACCAGCAATGTACAAGTGTACCCTTTTCCCCACATCCTCACCATCACTTGTTGTTGTTTGACTTCATAATGGCTGCCAATCTTACTGGAGTGAGATGGTATCTTAGGGTGGTTTTGATTTGCATTTCTCTGACTGCTAGAGATGGTGAGCATTTTTTCATGTACTTGTTGATTGATTCTATGTCCTCCTCTAAGAAGTGTCTGTTCAGGTCCTTGGCCCATTTGTTGATTGGGTTATTTGTTATCTTATTGCTTAATTTTTTGAGTTCTTTGTATACTCTGGATATTAGGGCTCTATCTGAAGTGTGAGGAGTAAACATTTGTTCCCAGTGTGTGGGCTCCCTATTTACCTCTCTTATTGTTTCTTTTTCTGAGAAAATTTTTTTTAGTTTGAGTAAGTCCCATTTATTGATTCTAGTTATTAACTCTTGTGCTATGGGTGTCCTATTGAGGAATTTGGAGCCCGACCCCACAGTATGTAGATCATAGCCAACTTTTTCTTCTATCAGACTCCGTGTCTCTGATTTGATAT
>NW_026692397.1:0-2619 GCF_021218885.2 Marmota monax | reverse complement strand
AAGATATAAACTTGACCCTTACCCTAAATTTAACTCTTACAGTAGACCTAACCATAAACATAAACCAAAACCTATCTCTAACTGTAATCCTATACCTGACATTAGCCCTAGCCCTAAACCTAGCCCTAACCCTACATGAATACTAGCTCTCATCCTAGCCAAAAACCCAGCCTTAATCATAACCTTAACCCTAATTTTAACCCTCTACCTAGCCATAAACCTAGTTATAACCCCGTTACTTACACTAAACCTAACTCAAACCCTTACCCTAACACTAAACGTAGCCCTAAACTTAACCCTAGGACTAACCCTAACACTAACCCTAGCCATAATCCTAAACCTAATCCTAATCCTAGCTTTAAGACTAACTATAACTCTCACTCTAACCCTAATTGTAACCTCATCACTTACTGTAACCTTATTTGTAGCCATAGCCTAGAATAACCATAGCCCTAAACTTACACCTTGCCCTAACCATAGATCTAAACATAACTCTAAATTTAAACCTAATTCTACACCTAAACCTAACCCTAGCACTAGCCCTAATGCCAATGCTAATCCTAAAACTAGTCCTAACCATAGGCTTAGCCCTAAAACAAAACTGAACCATAACACTGACACTAAACCTTTAACTCAACCAAACCCTAACCTTATATCTAGCCCTAAGCCTAGCCCTAATGTGAGTCCTAATCTTAACCCTAAATCTACCTCTAAACCTGTCTCTGACATTAACATTAACCCTAACTCTAAACATCACTCAAAACCTAATCCGTAAGATAACACTAGACCTGGTCCTAACCCTAATTCTAAAACTAATTCTAATCATAACCCTAGATCATACATTAGCTGTAACCTTAAATCTAATGCTAACCAAAACACAGCCCAAATCTGAGACCTAACCCCATCTTTCATCCTATCCCTAACACTAGCCCTAACCCTAACCCGAACGCTACCTCTAACCGTAGATCTATCTTTATACTTTACCCTAACCAAACCCCAACCCTAATGTTAAACATAGTCCTAAAATTAATCCTTAGTGTAACCCAAACCCTAACCCTACTATTAGTCCTAACCATAGCCCTCATTCTTGTTATAACCATAACCCAAATTTTAACCCTAACCCTGAACCTTATTGTGACCCTGAACCTAATCCAAACCCTAACACTAGCCCTACCCATAACCCTATATCTAAACCTAACCCTAACACTAGCCCTAGATTAAACCTAATCCTAAATCTAGCCATATCTTTAACCAAGACGTAAACAAAAAACTAGCCCTAGCTATAATGATAACCCTTAACCTAAGCCAAAGAGTAACCTTATCTCTAAACCTAACAAATCCTGATTCTCGCTCTAGCCATAACCCTAACCTTAATCCAAACACAGACCCTGACACTAACTAACTAACACTAGCTATAAAACTGACCCAAACTGAAAACTAAACCTAACACTAGACCTAGCCATAACTGTAAACATAACCCTTACATGACCATAGCACTAAAACTAGCTCTAAACCTAACAAAAAACCTAGCCCTAATCCTAGGCCTAAATGTAGCCCAAAGCGTAACCCTAACCCTAACCTAACATTATCCCTTACACTGAACCTAACCCTCACGCGAACCATACTGTCGCCTTAGACCTATCCCTAGATAAAACCCAAAACCAAACCCTAATTAGAACCCTATCCCTATCCCTATCCCTATTCCTAATCTTAATCCTATCCCTAATCATAATGTTAACACTAGCCCTAATACTATCTCTAAAATTATCCATTACCCTAAACCAAACCTTAACCCTAATGATAACCCTAGCTCTAATCCTAATTGTAAACCTAATCCTAGACCTAAACCTAAACCTAACCCTCATCGTAGGCTTAACCCTAGATAAAACCCTAACCCTTACTATAACATTAAATCTAGTCCAAACCCTAATACTAACACTAAACCTAAAACTACCCCTAACCCTAAGCTGATATCTAACCCTATTCATTACTTAAACTCAAATGAAAATCTTAGCCATAACCTTAATACTAATGCTAAACCTAAAACTACCCCTAACTATAACCTGACATATAACCCTATCCATTACCCTAACTCTAAAGATAAACTTAGCCCTTAACCTAACACTAACCCTAACCTTAACTGTAAATCAAACCCTAGACATAATCCTAAACATAATGTCACTCTAGCACTAACCCAGCTCAAAACCTAACTTGTAATCTAAAACTAACCCAAACCCTAACCCTAGCCCTAACCCTAACCCAAACTCTAGGCCCAATCCTATCCAAAACACTATTCCTAACCCTAACTCTAATGCTATTCATTACCCTAACAATAACCCTAACCCAAATACTAGCCCTAGGCCTAAACTTAATGCTAACTCTATCTCTAACCCACACCCTAACCCTAACCCTAAAACTAACCCTAACTGCAACCCTATCCCCAACCCTAACCATAACCATAACGCTAATCGTAACCAGACCCTAACCGTAACCCTAACCTAACACTAATCTTAACTCAAAATCTATCCCTAACACTAACCCAAAACCTAACCCTAACACCAACCCTAATCATTACACTAACCCTAACCATAAACCTAACATAATACTAACCCTAATTTG
>NW_026692396.1:0-92207 GCF_021218885.2 Marmota monax | reverse complement strand
GTTTTAGGGATAGGGCTAATTTAGGGCTAGGATTAGTGGTAGGGTTAGTGTTCAGTTAGGCCTAGTGTTAGGCTAGGGTTATAGTTAATTTAGGGTGAGGTATGGTGTTATAGCTAGGTTTATAGGTAGTGTGAGGGTTAGAATTAGGGTTAGGGATAGGGTTAGGTTTAGGGGTAATGATTAAGCCTAGGTTTGGGGCTAGGATGCGGGCTAGGGTTTGTTGTAGGGTTAGGTCTATAATTAGGGCTAGGGCTAATGTCAGGTACTGATTTGGGGTAGATTTAGGGTTAGGCTTCTGTCTATGTCTAGTGGAAGTGTTAGGCTTTGGGTATGGATCAGGTTTAGAGCTAGGTGTGTTTTTAGGTTCAGGATCAGTGTTAAGATTTGTTTTAGGTTAAGATTTAGGGATAGGGCTCAAATGAGCATTAGGGTTACAGTTAGTGTTAGGGTAATTGATTGGATTAGTGTGAAAGCCAGAATTGGATTCAGGTTAGGTCTAGTGGTATGGTTAGTGTTTGGTTTAGGTTAAGAGTTATTGTTAGGGTTAGCACTAAGTTTCTGTTTAGGTCAAAGGCTAGAGTAATAGCTAGACTTAGGATTAGGTTTAGGTCTAGGGCTAGTGTTAGGGTTAGATTTAGGTATAAATTTACTGGTACAGTTAGTTTTAGGTTTCAGGGTAGGTTTAGGGCAATGAGCTTTAGGGTTAACCAAAGGGCTAGGGTTATGCCTAGGGTTAGCATTAGGATTAGGGTTATCAGAATGATAATATATAAGATTAGATCTATGGTTAGGGCTAGGGTTAGGTTAGGATTAGACCTACAGTTAAGTTAGGGTTTTTGGTTAGGGCTAGTAACCCTCGCTTAGTGTTAGGGTTAGTTTTATATTTAGGATAAAGGTTAGGTTTTGAGCTAGGTTTAGGTTTAGGACGAGGGTTAGGTTTAGTTTTATGGTCAGGGTTAGGTTTAGGGTTAGGTCTAAGGGTTTTCATTAGGTTTAGGATTAGGTTTAGGGTAATAGATTGGGTTAGATGTAAGGTTAGATTTATGGTTAAGGTTAGGTTTAGGTTTTAGTTTAGTTTTAGGGCTAGGTTTACTCTTGGTTTTAGAGTAAGAGTTAGGGTATGAGTTAGGGTTAAGGCTGTGGCAGGGTTTCGGTTTAGGGTTAGGTCTAGTGTTAAGTTTATGGTTTGGATTAGGGTTTCTCTCAGGGTTAGGGAAAGTGTTATCATTATAATTAGGGTTAGAATTAGGGTAATGGGTAGAGTTACAGCTAGTGTTAGGTCTAGGGTTAAGGTTAGGATTAGGGCTATGGTTAAGTTTATGGTTAGGGATAGCAATAGGGTTATATTTAGGATAAGGGTTAGGCTTTGAGCTAGGGTTAGGACTAAGGCGAGGTTTAGGGTTAGGGTTAGGAATAGGGTTAGTGTTAGGGTGAGGGTTATGCTTAGGGTAGGTTTAGGTCTCAATTAGGATTAGGGTTACTTAAATTTTGTGTTAGGTGTTTGCCTAGGATTAGTGCTATGTGTAATGTAAGATCTAGGGTTCAGATTAGAGCTAGTTTTAGGTTTAGGGTTATGGCTAGATCTAGTATTAGCTTTAGGTTTTGGGTTAGTGTCAGGTTTAGAGCTAGGTTTAATGTTAGTGTCAGGGCCAGTGTTAAGGTTAAAGTTAGGGTTAGTGTGAAAGCCAGAATAAGACTAGTGTTAGGTCTAGTGGGAGGGTTAGTGTTTGGTTTAGGTCAAGAGTTATTGTTAGGGATAGTACTAAGTTTTTGTTTAGGTCAAGGACTAGAGTAATAGCTAGATTTAGGGTTAGGTTTAGATCTAGGACTAGAGTGAGGGTTAGGTTTAGGTATAAATTTACTGGTAGGGCTAGTTTCAGGTTTCCCTTTCAGTTTAAGGTCAGGTTTAGACCTATAATTATTGTTAGGGTCAGGTTAGGGTGAGGTTTTGGTTTAGGGTTAAATCTAGAATGATGTCTAGTGTTAGGACTAGTAATAGGGTTATTGTTTGTGTTTGGCTAAGGATTTAGATTAGGACTAGAGTTAGAATTATGAATACGGTTTGGATTAGGGTAATGGATAGTATTACAGCTAGGGTTAGAGCTAGGATTAGGGTTAGGTTTAGGGATAGTTTCAGGGTTAGGATTAGGGTTAAATCTAGTGTTAAGGCTCGGATTAGGGCTATTTTTGTGCTAGAGTTAGGGCTAGGTTTGGCTAAGGCCAATGTAAGAACTAGGGTTATGATTAGTGTTAGTTTTAGGGTTATGGTTTCTGCTAGGTCTAGAGTTAGCATTAGTTTTAGGGTTAGGGTGATATTTAGAGCTGGGTTTGAGTTTGGATATGAGTCAGGGTGCGGGTTAGTTTTAGGCCTAGGACTCAAAATAAAGCTCGGGTTTTGGCTAGTTAAGGGTTAGGGTTGAGCAATGGCTCAGTTTTGTTTTAGGGCTAGGGCTTGGATTAGGGCTAGTTTTAGGATTAGCTATAGTGTTAGAGCTAGTGGTAGAATGAGTTTTAGGCTTAAGATTAGGGTTAGATTTAGAGTTATGGTTAGATCTAGGGTTAGAGCTATGGCTATGGTTAGGGCTATTGTGAGGGTTATAGTAATGAGTAGGGTTATAAATAGAAATAGGTCTAGTGTGTGAGTTAGAGTTAGTCTTAGGGCTAGGGTTAGGGATAGGGTAAAGTTTAGGGTTCAAATAGGGCTAGGATTAGCACTAAGATTAGGATAGGGTTAGGCCTATTGTTATGGCAAGGTTTAGGGTTAGTTTTAGGGGAAGGAATGAGGTTATATAGCTATGTTCAGTGCTAGGGTGAGGGTTATATTTAGAGATAGGGATAGGGTTTGGGTTAGGATTAAGTGTAGGTTAAGGACTAGGATCAGGGATAGGATTTGTGTTAGGGTTAGGGCTAGGATTAGGGCTCGGGATAATATCAGGTCTAGGGTTATGGTTAGGGATAGTGTTAGGGATAGGTTTATGGCTAGGTCTAGTGTAAGGGTTAGGTTTAGTGTAGGGGTCAGGTATAGACCTTGGTTAATTTTAGGGTCAGAGTATGGGTTAAGGTTTGGTTTGGGTTAAAGTTTAAGTTTAGGGCTCAAATTAGCATTAGGTTTAGGGTTGGGGTTAGAGTAATGGATAGAGTTAGGTTTACTGTTCAGGTTAATTTTAGAGTAATGTATAGGGTTAGTGTTAGGGATAGGGTTAGGGTTAGGCCTAGGGTTGGCATTTGGTTTAGGCTAATGAAATTAATAGGTTTATTGCTAGTGTTAGGGCTTAGATTAAGGTTAGGTTTAGGGCTAGGGTTTGGGTTACTCCTAAGGTTAGTTTTAGGGTTTGGTTTAAGGTAAGTGTTAGGGTTTGAACTAGGGTTAGGGCTAGGACAAGGGTTAGGGTTAGAATCATGGCTAAAATTAGGGTTAGGGTAAGGGTTAGGGTTATGGCTAGGGTTAGCATTATGGTTAGGGTTATGTTTAAGGATATGGATAAAGTTAGAGCTGGGATTTGGGCTATGGTTACAATTAGGATTAGAGATAGGGTTAGGGTTAGGGTTAGAGCTAGGGTTATGTTTAGAGTAAGGGTTAGAGTTTCAGCTAGTGTTAGTGATAGGGCTAGCATTAGTTTTAGGGTTTGTACTAGTGTTAGGTTTAAGGTTATGCTTAGGTCTAGGTTTAGGGCTTGTATTCGGGCTAGGTTTTGTGTGAGGTTTATGGCTAGTGTTAGGGCTATGGGTAATATAAGAGCTAGAGTTATGGTTATGGGTAGTTTTTTGGGGGTTAGGGTTATAGATATGTTGCCCCAGTCTGGCTGGGCACAATCAGGAGCCACTTGTCAAAAGAAACTAACTTTATTTTTAGAACCACACACGCCAAACAAAACAGCCTCTCAGGAAAAACCCTCAGAGCCTCAACTGCCACCACTGGCTTTCCACAAGCCTCTCTCTCCCACACAAGCTTCTCTCCACCTCCCCCAATCCTCCTGCTCTTGAGGCCGATTGGCTGGGTCACGTGGGCAGAGCCAAAAAAGTCCCCCAATGAGCAGCTCTGTGGTCTGAAAGGGCAGGGAAACAGCCCAATGAGCATCACCGCAGAGGAGCCAATCAGCTAGATGTTCCTGGGGCCGCTGTGAGCCAATCATCAGCCAGCAGATGGAAGTTTGCTGGCCACTGGAAGTTTGCTGGGGCCCCTTCAGCTGTGGCTCTCAACAATATATGTAGTATTCGGTTTAAGTTTTGGATTCGGATAAGTTTTAGAGCTAGAGTTTGTATTAGGGTAAGCATCAGTTTTCGGGCTATCAATGGGTTTATGTTTAGGGCCAAAATTAGAACTAGGGTTAGGTCTAGGTCTAGGGCTAGTCTTTGCATTAGGTTAATGGTTATTTTAGGGCTAGGGCTAGGTTTTTGTTTAGAACTAGGGCTAGAGTAATGGCTATATTTAGGATTAAGTTTAGGTCTAGTGTTAGTTTTGTAGTTAGGTTTAGGTATAGGTTTACTGGTAGGGCTAGTGTTAGCGTTCAGTTTAGTGTTAAGGTCAGGCTTGACTTAGAGTTAGTGTTAGGTCAGAATAAGGGTTAAGTGTTAGGCTTAGGCTTTGAGTTAGCATTAGATATAGAATGAGGGCTAGGGTTATGACTAGTAATACAGTTAGGATTTGGTGTAAGCTAAGGATTAGGTTTAGAACTAGGGTAGCATTAGGGTGAGAGTTTGGCTTAGGGTAAGGAATAGGTTTAGAGCTAGGGTTAGTGTTAGTGTTAGGGTTAGAGTTAGGGTTAAAGCTAGGGTTGAGGCTCAGATTAGACTAGGTTTTGCCTTAGGTTTAGGGCTATGGCTAATGTGAGAACTAGCTTTATGGTTAGAGATAGTTTTAGGGTTAGTATTAGGGCTAGGTCTAGTGTTTGGGTTAGGTTTAGGGTTAGGGTGATGCTTAGAGGTAGGGTTAGTGTTAGGGTCAGAGTCAGGCTCAGTATTAGTTGTAGGGATAGGGTTAGGACTAGGTGTAGCATTAGGATTTGGCTTAGGTTAATGGTTAGGATTAGGGCTATAGCTCAGTTTTATTTGTGGGCTATGGATAGGTTTAGGGCTAGTTTTCAAATTAGAATTAGAGTTAGGACTAGTGGTAGGGTGAGGTTTAGGTTTAGAGTTAGGGTTAGATTTAGATTTAGCATTAGTTCTAGGTTTAGAACTATGGCTAGGGTTAGGACTAATGTTAGGGCTAGTGTTAGGGTTAGGCAATAGATAAGGTTGGTACTAGAAGTAGGTCTAGGGCTAGAGTTAGGGTTAGTCTTAGGGCTAGTTTTCGAGTTAGGGTTACAGTTAGCAATACATTAGGGCTGGGATTAGAGCTATGTTTAGTGTTAGTATTAGGCCCAGGGTTAGGGCTAGGGTTAGTATTAGTGATAGGTTTAGGATTAGGGATAGGGGAAAGGATGTGTTTATACCTAGGTTCAGAACTAGGGCAAGGGTTGAAATTAGGGTTTGGGCTAGGGTTAGGGTTCGAGTTAGTATTAGGCTAGGTTTAGGGCTAGAATGAGGGCTCAGGTTTGTGTTAGTTTTAAGGCAATAATTAGGTAGAGTGCTAATGTCAGCTCTAGGGTTACGGTTAGGGATACTGTTAGAGTTAGTTTTATGGCTAGTTTTAAGGGTTATGTTTACAGTAATGGTCAGTTTAGAGCTAGGTGTGTTATTAGAGTAAGTGTCTTGCTCAGATTTTGGGTTAGGTTTGGTTTCGTTTTAGACCTCGAATTACCATTAGGGTTAGGGTTAGAGTTAGGGTTAGAGTAATTTATAGGGTTAGGTTTAGTGTTAAGTTTAGGTTTAGGTAAGAATAACGTTACTGTTAGTGATAGGATTAGGGTTAAGCCTAAATGGATAGGGTTAGATTTAGGTTTGGGACTAAGGTTAGTGTTAGGTTTAGCATAACTGTTAGAGTTTGAGCTAGGATTAGGTCTATGTCAAGGGTTAGTTTTTTGGTTAGGTCTAGGGTTAGGTTTAGAGTTAGGGTTAGTGTAGCTTTAGACTTAGGACTAGGGTTAAGTTTACAGTTAGGGTTAGAGTATGTTTAGGGTTAGGGCTAGTGTTATCATGATGTTTATAGTTAGGGTTATGGTAACGGGTGGGCTTAGAGATATGTTTAGAGCTATGTTTGGGTTATGCTTATGTTTAGGGTAATGGATATGTTTAGGTCTAGTATTATGGTTAGGTTTAGGGCTAGGGTTAGGGTTAGGTTTAGGTCTAGTGTTAGTGTTAGGATTAAGTTTAGGATAAGTGTTAGGGATTGAGCTATGGTTAGGGCTAGGATGATGGTTAGGGTTAGTGTCAGGTCTACGTTTAGGATTAGGTTTAAGTTTTGGGCTAGGGTTATCATTAGGATTAGAGTTATTTTTAGGGTAATGGATAGAGTTAGTGCTAGATTTAGGGCTAGGATTTAGTTAGGATTAAGTTCAGGGTTAGGTTTATGTTTAGAGCCAGTTTTAAGGTTAGGGTTATGTTTAGGGTAATGGTTAGGGCTAGGGTTAGGGTTACGGTTAAAACGAGGTTTAGGGCTCAGTTTAGATCTAGGATTTGGTTTAGGTTAGGCTACGGCTAATGTAAGAACTAGAGTTATTATTAGGGCTACTTTTAGGGTTACAGTTAGGGCTAGTATTAGTTTTAGGGTTAGGTATACTTTTAGGTTGATGTTATAGCTAGGGTTAGTGTAAGGCCAGAGTCAGGCTCATGGTTAGTTTTAGGGTTAGGTTAGGAATGGAATTAAGGCTAAGGTTATGGCTAGGTGTAGGGTTAGGTTTTGGTTTAGGTTAAGGGTTAGTGTTAGGGCTATGGCTTGGTTTTGTTTTAGGGCTTGAACTAGATTAGGGCTAGTTTTTGGATTAGTGTTAGTGTTAGGGCTAGTGTTAGTGTTAGGTTTAGGCTTAGGGTTATTGTTGGACTTAGAGTTATGGTTAGTTCTAGGGTTAGGGCTAAGGTTGGTCAAGTGTTAGGTTTACGTTAAGGGATAGGGTTAGATCTAGGAATAGGGCTAGGTCAAGATTTAGAGTTAGTCTTAGTGCTAGTGTTAGGGTTAGGGATAAATTAGGGCTAGGATCAGGACTAGGATTAGTGTAAGGGTTACGTCTACAGTTAAGGTTAGATTTGGGGGAATGGATGGGGTTATAGCATGGCTCAGAACTAGGACGAGGGATAAAATTAGAGATAGGGCTGGAGTTAGGGTTCAGGTTAGGATCAAGGCTATGTTTAGGGCTAGGATGAAGGCTAGCGTTTGGGTTAGGGTTATGGCAAGAATTAGGGCTAGGGCTAATATCAGGTCTGGGTTACTGTTAGGGATAGTTTTTGGGTAAGATTTATGGCTACGTCTAATTTCAGAGTTCGGTTTATGGCGAGGTTCAATTTGAGAGCTAAGTGATTATAATAGTCAAAGTCAGGTTTTGGGTTTGAGTATGGTTGAGGTTTAGGGTTATGGCTCAAATTAGCATTAGGTTTGAGTTAGGGTTAGAGTAATGGATAAGTTTAGGTTTAGGCTTCAGGATAGTTTTAGGGCTCAGGTTAGGTTTAGGGTAATGGGTAGGGTTAGGGTTAGGCCTAGGGTTAGCATTAGGTTTATGGTTATCATTAGGGTAATGGATAGGGTTAGAGCTAGGATTAAGGCTAGTGTTATGTTTAGGATTAGGGCTATAGTTAGGATTAGGGATAGGGTTAAGTCTAGTGTTAGGTTTAGCCTATGGGTTAGGGTTTGAGTTAGGGTTAGTGCTAGGGATAGGGTTTGGTTTAGGATTTGGTCTAGGATTAGGATTAGGGTTACCATTAGGGTTAAGGTAAAGGACAGGTTTAGATGTCAGGTTAGGGTTAGGGTTAGGTTTAGGTTTAGGACTAGGGTTATTGTTAAGTTTAGCATAAGTGTTAGAGTTTGAACTAGGGTAGGGACTACGGCAAGGATTAGGTTTATGGTTAGGTCTAGGGTTAGGTTTCCAGTTAGGGTTAGAGTAGGTTTAGGGTTAGTGCTAGGTTTATCATGACGTTTATGTTTAGGGTTAGGGTAATGGGTGGGGTTAGAGCTAAAGTTACATCTAGTTTTAAGTTTAGGATTAGGGTTAGTGTTAGGGTTAGGGTTAGGCTTATCATTTTCTTATGGTTATGTTAAGGTAAGGGTCATGGATTGAGTAAGTGTTAGGGATATGTTGAAGTTTCTGGTTAGAAATTGGGCTAGGTATAGAGTTAGGGTTAGGGTTAGGGTTAGTACTAGGTTTAGCCTTAGGTTTAGGTTTATAGTTAGGGTAATGGATAGTGTTAGAGCTATTGTTTGGACTATGGTCATGTTTAGGATTAGGGCTAGGATTGTGGTTAGGTTTTGGGCTAGGTTTATGTTCAGGGTAAGGGCTAGGATTTGAGCTAGTGTTAGTGATGGAACTAGGTCGAGGATTAGGTTCAGCCTTAGGTCTAGGGACAGGATTATTGTGGGTTTATGGTTAGAGTTAAGTTTAGGGCTACAGTTATCATTAGGGTTAGGATAAGGGTTAGGGTAATGGATATGGTTAGATGTAGGTTTAGGTTTATGTTTAGGGTTAGATTTAGTTTTAGTGTTAATGTTAAGGCTACAGTTATGTTTAGGTTTATGATATGGTTTAGGTTTTGAGCTAGGGTTAGGGCTATGGCGAGTGTTAGTTTTAGTGTTGGGTCTATTGTTAGTTTTCTGGTTAGGGTTAGGGTTATGATTAGGGTTAAATCTAGGGTTATCAATACAGTTAGCTGTAGGGTTGGGTAGGGTGTAGGTTTAGAGCTAGATTTAGGGATAGGGTTAAGTTTAGGGTTATGGCTAGGGTTAGGGTTTAGAGTAAGGTATAGGTCTAAGTCTGTATTTATGATAAGGGTTAGGTTTTGAGTAAGGTTTAAGACTAAGGCTAGGGTTAGGTTTAAGGTTAGTGTAAGGGTGATTGTTAGGGTTGGGGTTATGCTTAGGGCTAAATTTAGACCTAGAATTCTCCCTAGGTTTTGTGTTATGTTAAAGCATAGATTTAGGGATATGGGTAATGTAAGAGTTAGCATTATGATTAGGGCAAGTTGTAGGGTTAGGGTTATGGCTATGTCTAGTGTTAGCTTTAGGTTTTCGTTTAGGGTCAGGTTTAGAGATAGGTTTAGTGTTAAAGGCATGGTCAGTGTTCAGGTTTTAGTTAGAATTAAGGTTAAAGCCAGAATTTGGACTAGGTTTTTGTCTAGGGGTAGGGTTATTGTTAGGGCTAAGTCTAGGATTTTGTTTCGGTGTAGAGCTAGAGTTAAGGCTAGCTTTAGGATTAGGTTTAGGTCTAGGGCTAGTGCTAGGTTCTTATTTAGGTATAAGGTTACTGGTAGGGCTAGTGTTATGGTTTTGTCTAGCATTAGGGTCAGGTTTAGACCTAGGTTAGTGTTATGGTCAGAATAAGGGTCAGGGTTAGGGTTAAGTTTTGGGATAGGGTTCGAGGTTGAATAAGGGCTAGGATTAGGTGTATTAATATGGTGAGAGTTTTGGTTAGACTGAGGATTAGGGATAAGTCTAGGGTTACCATTAGTGTTAGGGTTTTGCTTAGGGTTAGGGATAGGGTTAGAGCTAGTGTTAAGGGTAGGGTTAGGGTTAGGGTTAAATCTAGGTGTAGTGCTCAGATTAGGGCTAGTTTTTGTGTTAGCATTAGGGCTATGGTTAGGGCAACACATAATGTAAGAATCAGGGTTACAATTAGGATTAGCTTTAGGGTTAGGGCTAGAGGTAGTTTTAGTGTTAGTATTAGATTTAAGGTTAGGGTGATATTTAGAGCTGGAGTTATTTTTAGGATCAGAGTCAGGGTCAGGGTTAGTTTTAGGGTTTGAGTTAGAACTTGAATTAGAGCTAGGATTACTGTTAGGGTTCTGTTTAAGTTTAGCCTCATGTTTAGAGTTAGAGTTTGTGTTAGGATATGAGTCAGGGTCAGGGTTAGTTTTAAGGTTAGGGTTCAAATTCTATTAGAGCTAGGATTAGTTCTTGTATTAGTTTAGGGTTTAGTTTAATTTAAGGTTTAGGGTTAGGTCTATTGCTCTGTTTTGTTATTGTCATAGGGTTACAGTTAGGGCTGGTTTTACAATTAGTATTAGGGTTAGGGCTAGTGTTAGTGTTAGGCATAGACTTAGTATTAGGGTTACATTTATAATTAGTTTTATATCTAGGATTAGGCTAGGAATAAGGATAGGGCAAGGGTTAGGGCCAGGGTTAGAGCTATGGTAAGGAATAAGGTTAGAACTAGGGATAGGGCTGTGTGAGAGTTAGAGTTAGTGATAGGTGTAAAATTAGAGTTAGGGTTTGGGATAGGGTTAAATTAGGGCTAGGATTAGGGCTAGAGTTAGTGTTTAGCTTAGGCCTAGAGATAGGGGTATGGTTAGGTTTAAGTTTAGGGTAAAGAATGGTGTTATAGCTAGGTTTAGATATAGGGTGAGGGTTAAAGTTAGGGATAGGGTGAGAGTTGGAGTTATGGTTATGATTAAGGCTAGGTTTAGAGCTAGGATGAGGTAAAGTGTTTGTTGTATATTCAGGGCTAGGATTAGGGCTAGGGCTAATATCAGGTCTAGGGTTATGGTTAAAGATAGTTTTAGGGTTAGGCTTATGGCTATGTCTAGTGTAAGAGTTAGGTTTAGGGTAAGGGTCAGGTTTAGAGCTTAGGGAATTATTACAATTAGGATTTGGCTTATGTAAGGATTTAGGTTTATGGCTGAAATGAGCATTAGGGTTAGGGTTGGGGTATAGTTAGGGTTTGTTTTAAGGTTCAAGTTTGGTCTAGGATAATTGATACGGTTAGCGTTAGTGATAGGGCTAGAGTTAGGCTTAGGGTTAGCATTAGGGTAAGGGTAATGTTAGGGTAATTGATAGGGTTAAAACTAGAATTATGGTTAGGAATATGCCTTGAGTTAGGGTTAGAGTTAGTGTTAGAACTAGGGTTAGGGTTAGGTTTAGGGTTATGTTTAGCATAAAATTTAGGATTTAAGCTAGGTTAGGGCTAGGTTTAGGGTTAGGTCTAGGGATAGGATTATGGTAGGTTTATGGTTAGGGTGGTGTTTAGAGCTAGGATGAGGGTTATGATATAAGTCAAGTTCAGGGTTATTTTTAAGGTAATGATTAGGACTTGATATTGGCTAGGGGTAGATCTGGGTGTAGTGCTAGGGTTTGGTTTAAGTTAAGGTTAGTGTTAGGCATGTTGCTCGGTTTTGTTTTAGTGCTATGGTTAGGTTTAGGGCTAGTTTTATGATTAGCTTTGGAGTTAGGGCTAGGGTTATGGTTAGGTTTAGGATTAAGGCTAGATTTAAGTCTAGGATTATGGCTAGTTTTTGTGTTAGGTTTACAGCAAGAATTAGGGATAGGAATAATGTCAGGTCTAGTTTATAGTAATGATATTTTTAGGGTTAGGGTTATGGCTAGGTTAAGTTAAAGTGTTACATTTAGGGAAAGAAGCAGATTAAGAGCTGGGGTATTATTAGAGTCAGTTTCAGGCTTTGGGTTTGGGTTACGTTAAAGTTTAGGGTTAAGGCTCAAATTAGCATTAAGGTTAGAATTAAGGTTAGGGTAATGGATAGTATTAGGTTTAGGGTTAGGTTAGGTTTAAGGTAATAGATATGGTTAGGGTTTTTGATAAGGTTAGGGTTAGGCCTAGGGTTAGCATTAGGGTTGTGGTTATTGTTAGGGTAATTTATAGGGTTTGACTTAGGGTTAGGGCTAGGATAATTGTTAGGATTAGGGCTAGAATTAGAATTAGGGTCAGGATTAGGGCGAGGGTTACACTTAGGATTAGGTTTTGGGTACGGTTTAGGGTTTGAACTAGGATTTTTGCTATGGCTAAAATTAATTTAGGGTTTGGTCTAGGGTTATGGTCATGGTTAGTGTAATGGTTAGGACTAGGGTTATCATTAGGGTTAGGGTAATAGGTTTAGATGTCATGTTAAAGATAGGTTTAGGTTTAGGTTAGAGTTAGGTTTAGGTTTAGGATTAGGTTTAGCTTTTGAGCTAGCTTATGTTTAGGTTTAGGGTTGGGTTCTCTGTTAGTTCTAGGGTTAGTTTTATGTTTAGAGTTAGGGTAGGTTTAGCTTTAGGTGTAGTGTTACCATTAGGGTTAGTTTAGGGTTAGAGTAATGGGTAGGGTTCGAGCTAGGTTAGGGCTAGGGTTAAGGTTATGATTAGTGCTGGGTTTAGGTTTAGGGTTAGGCCTTAAGTTAGTGTTAGGGTTAGATTAAGTGTAAGGGACAGGGATTGAGCTAGGTTTAGGACTACAGCAAGAGTTAGTTTTACAGTCTGGGCTAGGATAGGGTTAGTGTTAGGTTTAGGGCTAGGTTTATCATTAGTTTTAGGGTTATTGTTAGTGTAATGGATAGTATTAGTGCTAGGGTTTGGGCTATGGTTATAGTTAGGATTAGGGCTAGAGTTAGTGTGAGGTTTAGGGTTTGGGCTAGGGTTATTTTAGTGTAAGGTTTATGGTTTTAGCTAGTGTTAGGGCTAGAACGCGGATTAGGGGTAGGGTTAGGGCTAGGTTTAGGGTTAGATTTATGCTTCGGGTTAGGTTTTTGTCTGTAATTAGGGATAGGTTTTGTGTGAGTTTTAGGGCTAGTGTTACATATATGGGTAATGTAAGAGATAGAGTTATGGTTATAACTAGATGTATAGTTTTTCAAGTGTTAGGGTTATTTTTTTGGGTAAGGATAAGTTTTAGAGCTAGGGTTTTTGTTAGGGTAAGTGTCAGGGTTCAGGTTAGGATTAGGTTTAAGTTTAGGTCCAGAATGAGGACTAGGGTTAGGTCTAGTGGTAGAGTTAGTGTTTGGTTTATATTAAGGGTTATTGATAGGGCTAAATCTAGGGTTATGGCTATATTTAGGATTAGGTTTAGGTCTAGGCCTAGTGTTATTGTTAGCTTTATGGTTAATGGTATCACTACTGTTAGGTTTCGGATAAGGGTTAGGGTCATGATTAAACCTAGGGTTAGTGTTAGGGTCAGAATAAGGGTCGGGTTAGAGTTAGGGTTTGGGTTAAGTTTAGAGCTAGAATGAGGGCTAGGTTGAGGACTACTAATAGATTTAGGGTTTGAGGTACGCATAAAATTATGGTTAATACTAGGGTAGCAATACAGTGAGGGTTTGACTAAGTGTAAGAAATAGGGTTAGAGCTAACAATAGGAGTAGGGATAGGGTTAGGGTTAGATCTAGGGTTACATTCGGGTTAAAGCTAGGGTTAGGCCTTGGATTGGGGCTAGTTTTTTTGTTAGGTTTAGGGCTATGGCTAATTTAAGAACTGACATTACAATTAGGGCTAGTTTTAGGGTTAGGTTTAGGCTGAGGTCTAGTTTTAGGTTTAGGTTTAGAGATAGGGTGATGTGTAGAGCTAGGCTTAGTGTTAAGGTCAGTGTCAGTGTTAGCATTAGTAGTAGGGATAGGGTTAGGACTCGAATTAGGACTAGGGTTAGGGCTCGGTGTAGAGTTAGGGTTTGGTTTAGGTTAAAAGTTTGGGTCAGTGAAATGGCTCAGTTTTGCTTGAGAGCTAGGGTTTGGGTAAAGGCTAGTTTTCAAATTAACATTAGGGTTAGAGCTAGTGTTAGGGTGTGGTTTAGGCTTATGTTTAGGGTTATATTTAGAGTTAGGTTTAGATCTAGTTTTAGGGCTACAGTGAAGGTTAGGTCTAGGGTTAGGGCAAGGGTTTGAGTTATCATAAGGGATTGGGTTAGAACTAGGGATAGGGATAGGGCAAGAGTTAGATTTAGTCTTAAGTTTAGAATTAGGGCTTAATTAGAGCTAGGATTAGAGCTAAGTTTAATATTAAGGCTGAGCCTAGGTCTATGGCTAAGGTTATGGTTATGCTTATGGTTATGGTTATGGTTACGTATGATGTTATGGCTAGTTTTAGAACTAGGGCTAGGGTTAAAATTAGGGTTTGGTCTAAGGTTAGGCTTACGTTTACGATTAAGTCTATGATTAGGGCTAAGATTAGGGCTAGAGTTTGTTTTAGGGCTACAGCTTCATTAGGGCTAGGGCTAATTTCATGTCTAGGATTATGGTTAGGGTTAGTTTTAGGGTTAAGATTAGGTTTATGGATATGGTTTGGTTTAGGGTTCAGGTTAGGTTTAGGATAATGTATAAGTTTAGAGTTAGGAATAGGTTTAGGGTTATCCTAGGGTTAGCATTAGGTTTAGGATTAGGATTATGGTAATGGAGAGGGTTAAAGCTCGGGTTAGGGCTAGGTTTTTTTTACGATTAAGGCTAGGGTTAGGGTTATGTTTTGGGTTATGTCAGGGGTTAGACTTAGGGTTAGGTTTAGGGTAAGGGTTAGGACTAGAATTAGGGTTATGTTAGGTTTAAAGGTAGTGTTAGGGCTCTGATTAGGGATACATTTTGGGTTAGGTTAGGGTTAGGTTTAGGTCTACAACCAATGTAAGAACTAGGGTTAAAATTAGAACTAGTTTTAGGGTTAGGGTTAGGGCTAGGTCTAGGGTTAGGTTTAGGTTTTGGTTTTGAGTGATGTTTAGAGCTAGGGTTAGAGTTAGGGTTAGGGCTAGGATTGGAGTTAGGGTTATGATTAGGTTAGGCTAGGTTTAGGGCTACGATGAGGGATAGTGTTTGTTTTAGATTCAGGACTGGAATTAGTGCTAGGGCTAATATCAGGTCTAGGTTATGTTTAAAGATAGTTTTAGGGTTAGGCTTAAAGTTACGTCTAGTGTAAAGTTTAGGTTTATGGTAAGGGTCAGGTTTAGAGCTCAGGGAATTATTAGGATTAGGATTTGGCTCAGCTCAGGATTTAGGTTTACGGCTCAAATTAGCATTAGGGTTAGGGTTAGGGTATAGTTAGGGTTTGTTTTAAGGTTCAGGTTTGGTTTAGGGTAATTGATATGGTTAGCATTACTGATAGGGCTAGGGTTAGGCTTAGGGTTAGCATTAGGGTAAGGGTTATGGTTAGGGTAATTGATAGGGTTAGAACTAGAATTATGGTTAGGAATATGCCTTGAGTTAGGGTTAGAGTTAGTGTTAGAACTAGGTTTTGGGTTAAGTTTAGGGTTACGTTTAGCATAAAGGTTAGATTTTGAGCTAAGCTTAGGGCTAGGTTTAAGGTTAGGTCTAGGAATAGGATTATGGTAGGTTTACGCTTAGGGTGGTGTTTAGAGCTAGGATGAGTGTTAGGATATAAGTCAGGTTCAGGGTTATTTTTAAGGTTATGATTAGGACTCGAATTAGGGCTAGGGTTAGGTCTAGGTGTAGTGCTAGGGTTTGGTTTAAGTTAAGGTTAGTGTTAGGCATGTTGTTCGATTTTGTTTTAGTGTTATGGTTAGGGTTAGGGCTAGTTTTATGATTAGCATTAGGGTTAGGGCTAGGATTATGGTTAGGTTTAGGATTAAGGCTAGATTTAAGGCTAGGATTATGGCTAGGATTTGTGTTAGGTTTAGGGCAAGAATTAGGGCTAGGACTAATGTCAGGTGTAGGTTTATAGTTAGTGATATTTTTAGGGTTAGTTTTATGGCTAGGTAAAATTAAAGTGTTATATTTAGGGAAAGAATCAGATCAAGATCTGGGGAATTATTAGGGTCAGTGTCAGGCTTCGGGTTTGGGTTAGGTTAAGGTTTAGTGTTAAGGCTCAAATTAGCATTAAGGTTAGAATTAGGGTTAGGGTAATGGATAGTATTAGGTTTAGGGTTAGGTTAGGTTTAAGGTAATAGATATGGTTAGGGTTTTTGATAAGGTTAGGGTTAGGCCTAGGGTTAGCATTAGGGTTGTGGTTATTGTTAGGGTAATTTATAGGGTTTGACTTAGGGTTAGGGCTAGGATAATTGTTAGGATTAGGGCTAGAATTAGAGTTAGGGTCAGGGTTATGGCGAGAATTAGATTTAGGATTAGGTTTAGGGTACAGTTTAGGGTTTGAGCTAGGATTTTTGCTATGGCTAAAATTAATTTAGGGTTTGGTCTAGGGTTATGGTCATGGTTAGTGTAATGGTTAGGACTAGGGTTATCATTAGGGTTAGGGTAATAGGTTTAGATGTCATGTTAAAGACAGGTTTAGGTTTAGGTTAGAGTTAGGTTTAGGTTTAGGATTAGGTTTAGCTTTTGAGCTAGCTTATGTTTAGGTTTAGGGTTGGCTTCTCTGTTAGTTCTAGGGTTAGTTTTATGTTTAGAGTTAGGGTAGGTTTAGCTTTAGGTGTAGTGTTACCATTAGGGTTAGTTTAGGGTTAGAGTAATGGGTAGGGTTTGAGCTAGGTTAGGGCTAGTGTTAAGGTTATGATTAGTGCTGGGTTTAGGTTTAGGGTTAGGCCTTAAGTTAGTGTTAGGGTTAGATTAAGTGTAAGGGACAGGGATTGAGCTAGGTTTAGGACTACAGCAAGAGTTAGTTTTACAGTCTGGGCTAGGATAGGGTTAGTGTTAGGTTTAGGGCTAGGTTTATCATTAGTTTTAGGGTTATTGTTAGTGTAATGGATAGTATTAGTGCTAGGGTTTGGGCTATGGTTATAGTTAGGATTAGGGCTAGAGTTAGTGTGAGGTTTAGGGTTTGGGCTAGGGTTATTTTAGTGTAAGGTTTATGGTTTTATCTAGGGTTAGGGCTAGAACGCAGATTAGGGGTAGGGTTAGGGCTAGGTTTAGGGTTAGATTTATGCTTCGGGTTAGGTTTTTGTCTGTAATTAGGGATAGGTTTTGTGTGAGTTTTAGGGCTAGTGTTACATATATGGGTAATGTAAGAGATAGAGTTATGGTTATAACTAGATGTATAGTTTTTCAAGTGTTAGGGTTATTTTTTTTTTGGGTAACGATAAGTTTTAGAGCTAGGGTTTTTGTTAGGGTAAGTGTCAGGGTTCAGGTTAGGATTAGGTTTAAGTTTAGGTCCAGAATGAGGACTAGGGTTAGGTCTAGTGGTAGAGTTAGTGTTTGGTTTATATTAAGGGTTATTGATAGGGCTAAATCTAGGGTTATGGCTATATTTAGGATTAGGTTTAGGTCTAGGCCTAGTGTTATTGTTAGCTTTATGGTTAATGGTATCACTACTGTTAGGTTTCGGATAAGGGTTAGGGTCATGATTAAACCTAGGGTTAGTGTTAGGGTCAGAATAAGGGTCGGGTTAGAGTTAGGGTTTGGGTTAAGTTTAGAGCTAGAATGACGGCTAGGTTGAGGACTACTAATAGATTTAGGGTTTGAGGTACGCATAAAATTATGGTTAATACTAGGGTAGCAATACAGTGAGGGTTTGACTAAGTGTAAGAAATAGGGTTAGAGCTAACAATAGGAGTAGGGTTAGGGTTAGGGTTAGATCTAGGGTTACATTCGGGTTAAAGCTAGGGTTAGGCCTTGGATTGGGGCTAGGTTTTTTGTTAGGTTTAGGGCTATGGCTAATTTAAGAACTGACATTACAATTAGGGCTAGTTTTAGGGTTAGGTTTAGGGCGAGGTCTAGTTTTAGGTTTAGGTTTAGAGATAGGGTGATGTGTAGAGCTAGGCTTAGTGTTAAGGTCAGTGTCAGTGTTAGCATTAGTAGTAGGGATAGGGTTAGGACTCGACTTAGGACTAGGGTTAGGGCTCGGTGTAGAGTTAGGGTTTGGTTTAGGTTAAAAGTTTGGGTCAGTGAAATGGCTCAGTTTTGCTTGAGAGCTAGGGTTTGGGTAAAGGCTAGTTTTCAAATTAACATTAGGGTTAGAGCTAGTGTTAGGGTGTGGTTTAGGCTTATGTTTAGGGTTATATTTAGAGTTAGGTTTAGATCTAGTTTTAGGGCTACAGTGAAGGTTAGGTCTAGGGTTAGGGCAAGGGTTTGAGTTATCATAAGGGATTGGGTTAGAACTAGGGATAGGGATAGGGCGAGAGTTAGATTTAGTCTTAAGTTTAGAATTAGGGCTTAATTAGAGCTAGGATTAGAGCTAAGTTTAATATTAAGGCTGAGCCTAGGTCTATGGCTAAGGTTATGGTTATGGTTATGGTTATAGTTATGGTTACGTATGATGTTATGGCTAGTTTTAGAACTAGGGCTAGGGTTAAAATTAGGGTTTGGTCTAAGGTTAGGCTTACGTTTACGATTAAGTCTATGATTAGGGCTAAGATTAGGGCTAGAGTTTGTTTTAGGGCTACAGCTTCATTAGGGCTAGGGCTAATTTCATGTCTAGGATTATGGTTAGGGTTAGTTTTAGGGTTAAGATTAGGTTTATGGATATGGTTTGGTTTAGGGTTCAGGTTAGGTTTAGGATAATGTATAAGTTTAGAGTTAGGAATAGGTTTAGGGTTATCCTAGGGTTAGCATTAGGTTTAGGATTAGGATTATGGTAATGGAGAGGGTTACAGCTCGGGTTAGGGCTAGGTTTTTTTTACGATTAAGGCTAGGGTTAGGGTTATGTTTTGGGTTATGTCAGGGGTTAGACTTAGGGTTAGGTTTAGGGTAAGGGTTAGGACTAGAATTAGGGTTATGTTAGGTTTAAAGGTAGTGTTAGGGCTCTGATTAGGGATACATTTTGGGTTAGGTTAGGGTTAGGTTTAGGTCTACAACCAATGTAAGAACTAGGGTTAAAATTAGAACTAGTTTTAGGGTTAGGGTTAGGGCTAAGCCTAGAGTTAGGTTTGGGTTTAGCTTTTGAATGATGTTTAGATCTAGGGTTAGTGTTAGGGTCAGAGTCAGGGTCAGGGTTTGTTTTAGGGTTAGGGATAGGACTCGAATTAGAGCTAGGTGTAGGCTTAAGGTTTGGTTTATGTAAAAGGTTAGGGTTAGGGCTATGTTTCAGTAGTTTTGAAGGGCTAGGACTAGCTTAGAGCTAGTTTTAGGATTAACAATAGTGGTGCAGCTTGTGTTAGTGAGAGGTTTAGCTTAGGGTTAGGGTTAGATTTAGAGTTAGGGTTAGATATAGGATTAGGGCTAGAGCTAGGCTTAGATCTAATATAAGACAAGATATAGGATTATGGTAAGGGATAGGATTAGAACTAGAAATAGGACTAGGGCGAGAGTTAGATTTAGTTTTAGGGCTAGGGTTAGGTTAGGTTTAGGGCTAAATTAGGGCTAGGATGAGGTCTAGTGTTTGTATTAGTTTTAGGTCTGGTTTTGGCTTAGGTTTAGGTTTAGGGATAGGGTTAGGTTTAGGGGAAGGGATGGGTTAGAGCTAGTTTTTGGGCTAGGTCTAAGGTTAGAATGTCAGTTAGGGCTAGGGTTATGGTTGATTTAGAAATAAGGCTAGTTTTAGGAGTAGGATGAGGGCTAGCATTTGTACTAGGCAAGAATTAGGGCTAGGGCTAGTGTCAGGTCTAGGCTTACATTAGGGATAGATTGAGGGTTAGATTCATGGCTAGGTCTAGTGTAAGGGTTCAGTTTAGGGTAAGGGTCAGGTTTAGAGCTAGGGGTACTTTTAGGGTTAGAATTAAGTTTCAGATTTGGTTTAGGTTTATGTTTAGGTTTAGAGCTTGAATTCGCTTTAGGGTTTGGTTAGGATAATGATAGGTTTGGGTTTAGGGTTCATGTTAGGTATAGGGTATTTTATAGGTTTAGAGTTAGCAAAAGGGATAGGGTTAGGCCTAGGGTTAGCTTTAGGGTTATGGTTGTGCTTAGGGTAAGGGATAGGTTTAGGACTAGGGTTATGGTTATTATTAGGGAAAGAGTTAGTGTTAGGCCTAGGGTTAGGGTTAGGTTTAGGTTTAGGTTATGGTTTACAGTTTGAGCTATGGTTAACACTAGGGCAAAGATTAGATTTAGGGTTAGGTCTAGGTTATAGTTACTGTTAGTGTCAATGTTAGTGTTAAGTTTAGGGCTAGGGTTATCTATATATTTAGGGTATTGGATAGGGTTTGATGTTTTGTTAGGTTTAGGATTAGATTTAGGCTTAAGGTTAGGGTTAGGGATAGGTTTAGGTTTAGGCTTAGAGTAATGATTAGGGTTTGCACAAGGGTTAGCTCTATGGCAAGGATTAGGTTTATGGATATGTCTAGTGTTAGGGTTAGGCTAGGATTATCATCAGTGTTACGGTTAGGGTTAGGTTAATGGGTAGGGTGAGAGCTATGGTTAGGGCTAGGGTTAAAATTAAGTTTAGGGTTAGAGTTAGGGTAATATGTAGGATTAGAGCTAGGGTTAAATATAGGTTTAAGGTTAGGATTAGGGCTAGGGTTAATGTTAGGGTTAGGTTTGGGCCATGGGTTAGTGTTAGGGTTAGGTTAAGTTTAAGGTTTAGGGATTCAGCTAGTGTTTGGACTAGAATGAGGATTAGGGTTATAGTCAGTGTGAGCGCTAGGGCTAGGGTTAGCATTAGTGTTAGGGTTAGGGTTAGGGTAATGGATAGATTTAGAGGTAGGTTTTGGCCTATGGTGATGACTAGTTTCAGAGTTAGTAATATGGATAGGTCTAGTGTTATGGTTATGTTTTTTGTTAGGACAAGGTTTAGAGCTAGGGTTTGCATTAGCTTTAGGGCTACGGCTAATGTAAGAACTAGGGTTACAATTAGGGCTACTTTTAGGGTTAGTGTTACTTCTAGGTTTAGTGTTTGGATAGCTTTAGGGTTAGGGTTATGTTTAGGGTAATGGATAGGTTAGAGTTAGCAAATGTGTTAGGATTAAGCCGAGGGTTAGCATTAGGGTTAGGATTAGGGTTAGGGTTAGGGTAATAGATAGGGTTAGATCTAGGGTTAAGGCTAGAGTTATGGTTAGTGTTAGGGTTAGTGTTAGGTTTAGGGTTAGTGCAAGGATTAAACAGGGTTAGGTTTAGGGTAAGTGTTAGGACTTGGTTTAGCTTTAGAGTTAGGGTTAAAGATAGGGTCGGGGCTCACATTAGGGCTAGATTTTGTGTAACATTAGGGCAAGTTTTAGGGATACAGCTAATGTAAGAACTAGGGTTATGATTAGGGCTAATTTTTGGGTTAAGGTTAGGGCTAAGTGTAGTTTTATGGTTAGGTTTAAGTTCAGGGTGATGTTTTGAGCTAGAGTCAGTGTTAGGTTCAGAGTCAGGGTCAGGGTTCATTTTAGGGTTTGGGATAGTACTCGAATTTTGGGTAGGCTTAGAGCTAGATTTAGGGTTAGGATTTGGTTTAGGTTAAGGGTTAGGGTTAGTGCTTTGTCTCGTTATGTTTTAAGGCTAAGGATAAAGTTAAGGGTTGTCTTACAATTAATGTTAGTGTTATTGCTAGTGATAGGGTGAGTTTAGGCTTAGGGTACATTTAGAGTTATGGTTAATTCTAGGGTTAGGGCTATGGCTAGGGTTAGGGCTAAGGTTAGGTCTAATGTTTGGGTTATGGTAAGGGATAGGGTTAGAACTAGAAGTAGAGCTAGGGCGATATTTAGAGTTAGTCTTAAGGCTAGGTTAGGATTAAGTTAAGGGCTAAATTAGGGCTATGATTAATATAAGGTTTAGGGTTAGTTTTAGGCTAAGGAATGGGGTTATAGATAGGTTTATGGCTAAGCCAATGATTAGAATTAGGTTTAGGTCTAGGGTTAGGTTTGTGTTAGAATTAAGGCTAGATTTGGGGTTATGATGAGGGCTAGGGTTTGTTTTAGGGTTAGGGCAAGTTATAGGGATAGGGATAATGTCAGGTTTAGGGTTATGGCCAGGGATAATTATAGGGTGAGGTTCATGTGTAGGTCTAATGTTAGGTTTAGGGTAAGGTCCAGGTTAAGAGTAAGGTGTATGTTTAGGGTCAGGGTCAGGTTTCGGGTTTGTGTTAGGTTAATTATTAGCTTTAGGGCTCAAATTAGCATTAGGGTTAGAATTAGGTTTAGGTTTATGGATAGGTTTAGGTTTAGGATTCAGGTTAAGATAAGGGTAATTCGTAGGGTTAGGGTTAGTGATAGGGTTAGGGTTAGGCCTAGGCCTAGGGTTAGCATTTGGGGATTAGGGCTAGAGTTAGGGTTAGGCCTAGGGCTAGGTTTAGGTTTTGGGTTAGGTTTAGGGTACAGTTAGGTTTTGAGCTAGGGTTAGTGCTAGGATGAGGGGTAGGTTTAGGATTATTTCTAGGGTAAGATTTACAGTTTATTTTTTTTTTTTTTTTAGGGTTAGGGCTAAGTTTATTTTTAGAGTTATGTTAATGGATAGAGTTAGATGTTGGGTTAGGGTTAGGGGTATTGTAGTTTTAGGGTTAGTGTTAAGGTGAGGGCTAAGATTATCAATAGATTTAGGGTAATGGATAGGGTTAGATGTCACGTTATGGTTAGGGGTAGTTTTAGGTTTAGGTTTAGTGTTAGGGTTTGGACTAGAGTTAGTGTTAAAGTAAGGGTTAGGGTTTTATCTAGGGTTAAGGCTACGATGGGGGTTAGGTTTAGCGTTAGGTCTAGGATTAGGTTTACAATTAGGATTAGAGCTAGGGTTATCATTAGGGTTAAGGTTCAGTTTATGGAAATGAATAATTTTAGAGATAACATTAGGCCTAGTGTTAACATTATGATTAGGGCTAGCATTAGGATTAGTTTTAGGGATAGGTCTAGGGTTATGTTTAGGGTTCGGTTTTGGGTTTTATCTAGGGTTAGGTCTAAGCCGAGTGTTAGGGTTAGCATGAGGGTTAGTTTTAGGGTAAGGTATAAGGATAGGTTAGGGTTTGGTCTATGCTTTGGGCTACATATAGGCCTAGGATTAGGGCTAGGTTTTGTGTTAGGTTTAGAGCTAGTTTTAGTGCTATGGTTATGTAAGGATTATGTTTATGGTTATGGCTAGTTCTAGTGTTAGGTTTAGGTTTCGGTTAGGATCAGTTTTATAGCTAGGTTTAATGTTAGTGTCAGGGTCTGTGTTTGGATTAGGGTTAGGGTTAGGGCTAGAGCCAGAATTAGGATTGGTTAGCTCTAGAGTTAAGGTTAGTGTTTGGCTTAGGTTAATGCTTATCATTAGAGGTAGGCTAGTTTTTTTTGTTTAGGTCTTGGTTAAAGATATGGCTAGATTTAGGATTAGGTTTATTCTAGGCCTAGTGTTAGGGTTAGGTTTAGATACAGGGTTATGGGTAGGGCTAGTGTTAGGGTTTGGTTTAGGTCCTAGTTCAGAATGAGGGTCATGGTTATGGTTAGAATTTGGGTTATGTTTATAACAAGAATGAAGGCTAGGGTTAGGACTAGTAATAGGGTTAGGATTTGGGTTAGACTAAGGATTAGTTTTAGGACTAGGGTTAGCATTAGGGTTGGGGTTTGGTTAGGGTAAAGTATAAGGTTAGAGCTAGGGTTAGAGCTAGGTTTTGGGATAGGGTTAGGGCTAGTGTTAGTGTTAGGGTTAGGGTGAAAGCTATGGTTAGGTCTCCGATTTGGGCTAGGTTTTGGTTAGCATTAATTTTAAGGTCATGGCTAATGTATGATCTAGGGTTATGATTAGAACTAGTTTTAGAATTAGGGTTAGTTCCATGTCTAGTGTTAGGTTAAGTTTTAGGTTTAGGTTGATGTATAGAGGTAGGGTTAGTGTTAATGTCAGAGACAAATTTAGGGGGAGTTTTAAGGTTAAGATTAGGACTCAAATTTGGTCTAGGCTTAGGGCTAGATATAATGTTAAGGTGTGGTTTAGGTAAAAATTTAGGGTTAGTGTTATGGCTCAGTTTTGTTTTAGGGCTAAGCCTACAGTTAGGGCTAGTTATAGGATTAGCATTATGGTTAGGACTAGTGTTAGGGTTAAGTTTAGGTGTAGAATTAGGGTTAGATTTATGTCTAGATCTATGGATAGGGCAAGGTGTAAGGTTATGGTTATGATTATTCTAGGCTATGGCTCAGAATAAGGTTATGGTAAGTGATAGGGTTAGAATTAGGGCTAGGGATAGGGCAAGACTTATAATTAGTCTTAAAGCTAGGGTTAGGGTTAGGTTTAGGATTAGGGCTAGGGTTAGTGTTAGAGTTAGTCCTAGGGTTAAGCTTAGGGCTAGGTTTAGTGTTATGGTTGGGGTTAGGGTTAGGTTTAGGGTAAGTGATGGGGTTATAACTAGATTTAGGGCTACAGAAAGGGTTAGAATTAGGGTTAGGTTATGATTAAGGCTAGGTTGTGGGCTAGGAAGAGAGCTAGTGTTCGTATTAGGGTTAGGGCTAGGATTAGGGCTAGGGTTAATGTCAGGTCTAGGGTTACACTTAGGGATGGGTTTCAAGTTATGTTTATGGTTAGGTCTAGTGTAAGGGTTAGATTTAGCGTCAGGGTCAAGTTTATAGCTATCTGTATCATTAGGGTCAGTGTATGTCTTAAGGTGTGGTTTGAGTTAATGTTTAGGTTTAGGGCTCAAATTAGCATTAAGGTTAAAGTTAGGGTTAGGGTAATGAATAGGCTTAGGATTAGAGTTCATGTTAGTTTTGGAGCAATGGATAGGTTTAAAGATTTCGATAGGGTTAGGGTTAAGCCTAGGGTTAGCATTCGGGTTAGTTTTATGCTTAGGGTAATGGGTAGAATTAGAGCTAGGGTTAGGGCTATGGTTAATGTTAGGATTAGGGCTAGTGTTAGCTTAGGGTTTGGGATAGGGCTATGGTTATGTTAAGGGTAAAGGTTAGGCTTTGAGCTAGGGCTAGGTCTAAAGTGAGGCTTAGGTTTTGGGTTAGGGCTAGGGTTAGTTTTAGGGTTACACATAGTTCTATGTTCAGGCCTAAAATTAGGGCAAGTTTTTGTGTTAGTTTAGGCCTAGGATTAGGGTCATGTGTAATATAAGAGCTAGGGTTATGATTAGGGCTAGTTTTAGGGTTCAGGTTATGGCTAGATCTAGTATTAGGATTAGGTTTTGGTTTAGGTGAGCTTTGGAGCTAGGATTATGTTAGGGTCAGGGCCAGTGTTCAGGTTAGTGTTAGTGTTGGGTTTAGTGACAGAAGTAGGTCTAGAGTTATGTCTAGAGGTAAGGTTAGTGTTTGGGTTAGGTTAAGGATTATTGTTAGGGCTAGGGCTAGTAGTTGTTCAGGTCTAGGGATAGAGATATGGCTAGATTTAGGATTAGGTTTAAGTCTAGGGCTAGTGTTAGGTTTAGCTTTAAGTATATGATTACCTGTAGGGCTAAAGTTAGGGTTCGGTTTTGGGTTAGGGTCAGGTTTATACCTGTGGTTAGTGTTAGGGTCAGAATAAGTGTCAGTGTTAGGGTTTGTGTTTGGGTTAGGGTTAGAGTTAGAATGAAGTTTAGGGTTAGGACTAGTAATAGGGTTAGGGTTTAGGTTAGGTTAAAATAAGGTTTAGAACTAGGGTTAGCATTAGGTTTAGGGTTTAGCTTCAGGTAATGGATAGGGTAAAAGCTAGGGTTAGATCTAAGGTTAGGGTTTGGATTAGGGCTAGTTTTAGGGTTAGGGTTAAAACTAGGATTATTGCTCGGCTTAGGGACAGGTTTTGGTTAGGTTGGGATAGTGTTAGACCTACAACTAATGTATAAACCAGGGTTATAATTAGGGCTACTTTTTGGATAAGTGTTATGGCTAGGTCAAGTGTTCAGGTTAGGTTTACCGTTAGCGTAATGTTTACAGACAGGGTTAGTGTTAGGGTCAGGGTCAGTGTTGGGATTATACTTAGGGTTAGGTTTGAACCCAGAATTATCACTAGAATTAAGTCTAGGTGTAAGATTAGTTTTAGTGTTAGGTTAAGGTTTATCATTAGGCTAGGGCTAGGTTTTTGTTTAGGTCTGGGTCTAGAGATATGGCTAGAGTTAGGATTAGGTTTAGGTCTAGGGCTAGTGTTAGGGTTAGGTTTAAGTATAGGTTTATTGCTAGTGCTAGTGTTAGAGTTTGGTTTATGATTAGGGTCAGATTTAGACATACGGTTACTGTTAGGATCAAAATAAGTGTCAGGGTTAGGTTTAGGGTTTGGGTTATGGTTAGAGCTAGAATGAGGGCTAGGGTTAGGACTAATAATAGGGTGATGGTTTGGGTTAGGCTAAGGATTAGGGTTAGGCCTAGTGTTAGCATTAGGGTTAGGGTTAGCTTAGAGTAAAAGATAGGATTCGAGCTTAGATTAGGGCTATGTTTTTGGGTTAGGGTTAGGGCATGTTAGGTTTTGATTAGGGTTAAAGCTAGGGTTAGGTCTTGCATGAAGGCTAGGTTTTGGTTAGAATTAGGGCTAGTTTTAGAGTTATGGCCAATGCATGGTCTAGGGTTACGATTTGGGCTAATTATAGGATTAGGGTTAGACTAGGTCTAGCAATAGGGTTAGGTATAATGTTTAGAGCTAGGGTTGGTGTAAGGGTACAATTCAAGGTCAGAGTGGATTTAGGGTTAGGGTTTGGACTCAAATTAGGGCTAGGGTTAGGTCTAGGTGTAGGGTTAGGTTTAGGTGAAATTTTAAAGTTAGGGCTATGGCTTTGTTTTGTTTTAGGGCTAGGGCTATAGTTAGGGCTAGTTTTTGGCTTAGCATTAGGTTTAAGGCTAGTGTTAGGTTTTGGTTTAGGCTTAGGGTTAAAGTTAGATTTCGATTTAGGATTAAATCTAGAGTTAGGTCTAGAGCTAATATAGGGGTTCTGTTAGGTGTTGGTTTATGGCTAGGTTTAGGGTTATGGTAAGGGATAGGGTTAAAACTAGGAATAGGGCTATGGTGAGAGTGAAAGTTAGTCTTACGGCTAAGCTTAGAGTTGGTTACATATAGGGCTTAATTAGGGCTAGTAGTAGGGGTAGGTTTATGGTTATGTTTAGGCCTAGGGTTAGTTTTAGGCTTAGGGTTAGGTTTAGTGTAAGCGATGGTGTTAGAGCTCAGGATAGGGGTAGGGTGAATGTTAGAATTAGGGTTAGGGCTATGGGTTCATTAGAGCTATGATTAAGGCTAGGTTTAGGTCTAGGATGAGGGCTAGGGTTTGTGTTAGGGTTAGGGCTAGGATTAGTGTTAGGGCAAATTTCAGATCTAAGGTTACAGTTAGGGATAATTTTAGGGTTAGGTTTATGGCTATGTTTAGTGTGAGTGTTAGGTTTAGGGTAAGGGTCAAGTTTACAGCTAGGGGTACTATTTGGGTCAGGGTCAGTTTTAGAGTTTTGTTTATGTTAGGGTTTAGGTTTAGGGCTCGAATTAGCATTAAGGTTTGGGTTAGGGTAATTATAGGGTTTGGTTTAGGTTTCAGGATAGATTTAGCATAGTGGATAGGCTTATGGTTAGGCATAGGGTTAGATTTAGGCCTAGAGTTAGCATTATATTTAGCGTAATTGATAGGGTTAGAGCTAAATTTAGGTCTAGGGTTATGGATAGGATTATGGCTAGGGTTACGGTTAGGTTTATTGGTTTGGTTTTTGTTATGGTTAGGGCTACAATTACAGCTAGGGCAAATGTCAGGTCTAGGGTTATGTTTAGGGATAGTTTTAGGGTTAGGTTTATGGCTAGGTCTAATATAAGGGGTAGTTGTAGGTGTAGGTTCAGTGTTAAAGCTAGGTATATTATCATGGGAAAGGAAAGAGTTAGGGTTTGGGTTAGGTTAAGGTTTAGAGTTAGGACTTGAATTAGCATTAGGGTTAGGGTTAGGGTAATGATAGGATTAGGTTTAGGGTTCAGGTTAGGTTTAGGTTAATGAAATAGGTTAGGATTAGGAATAAGTTTAGGGTTAGGCTAATAGTTACCATTAGAGTTATGGTTATGGTTAGGGTAATGGATAGGGTTAGAGCTAGTGATACAGCTAGGGTTATGGTTAGAATTCTGGCTAGTTTTAGTGTAAGGTTTAGCTCTAGGTTCTGGGTTAGGGTTAGGTTTAGTGTTAGGATTATAGCTAGGGTTAAGACTCGGATAAGGGCTTGGTTTGGGTTTTCATTTGGGCTAGGGTTAGAGCTATGGCTAATGTATGAACTAGTTTTACATTTAATGCTAGTTTTAGGGTTAGGATTAGGGCTAGGTCTAGTGTTATGGTTAGGTTTAGGGTAGGGTGATGTTTAGAGCAAGGGTTATTGTTAGGGTCATTGTCAGGTTGAGGGATAGTTTTAGGGTTAGAGTTAGAACTCAAATTAAGGCTTAAGTTAGTACTAGGTGTATGGTTAGGGTTTGGTTTAGGTTAAGGGTTAGGGATATAGGTTGGTTTTGTTTTAGGACTAGGGCTACGGTTACAGCTATATTATGGATTAGCATCAGGGTTAGGGCTAGTATTAGGTTGAGGTATAGGCTTAGGATTAGGGTTAGATTTAGAGTTAGGGTTAGATCTAGTGTTAGGGGTAGGGCTAGGGCTAGGGTTAGGGTGAGGGTTAGGGTTATGGTAATGAATATGGTTAGAACTAGGGATATGGCAAGGGCGAGAATTTGTCATAGTAGTAGTCTTAGGGTTAGGGCTAGAATTAGGGCTAGGTTTAGGGCTACTTTAGGGTTAGGATTGGGGCTACGGTTAGTGTTAGATTAGGGCTCTATTAGCACTAGGATTAGGGCTAGAATTAGTGTTAATGTTAGAGATAAATTAGGGCTAGGATTATGGCTAGGGTTAGTGTTAAGTTTAAGACTAATTTAGGGCTAGTATTAAAGCAATGGTTAGTGTTAGGGTAAGACCAAGGGGTTGGACTAGAGTTAAGGTTAGCATTGGTGTTAAGGTTAAGTTTAGGGGAATGAGTGGGGTTATAGCTAGCTTTAGGACTAAGGTGAGTGTTAGAATTAGGATTAGGCCTAGAGTTAGGTTTAGAGTTAGAGATAGGTTTTTAATTAGGGATATGGTTATGGATAGGGTAATGGATATTGTTAGAGCTAAAGTTCAGGCTAGGTTTAATGTTAGGATTAGGGCTAGGGTTAGGGTTAGGGTTTAGGATAGAGCTAGGGTTATGTTTAGTGTAAAGGTTAGGTTTGAGCTAGGGTTAGGTCTAAGGCGAGGCTTAAGTTAGGACTAGGTTTAAGACTCGGGTTATGCTAAGGCTTATGTTTAGAGCTAAGTTTCAGCCTAGTATTAGGCCTAAGTTTTGTGTATGTTTAGGGCTAGGGTTAGAACTATGGGTAATGTAAGAGTTTGGGTTATGTTTAGGGATAATTTTAGGGTTAGGGTTTTGGCTAGGTCTTGTGTTAGGTCTAGATTTTGGATTAGGAGTCAGGTTTAAAGCTAGGTACAGTGTTAGAATCAGAGTCAGTTTTTGGGATAGGGTTAGGGTTAGGGTTAGGGTGAGATCCAGAATTAGGACTAGGTTTAGGTCTAGGGGAAGGGTAAGTGTTCAGTTTAGGTTAAGGGTTATTGTTAGGGCTAGTTCTAGGTTTTTGTTTAGGTCTAGGGCTGGAGTTATAGCTATATTTAGGATTACCTTGGGTCTATATCTAGTGTTCGGCTTAGGTATATGTATAGGGTTACCAGTATGGCTAGTGTTAGAGTTTGGTTTAGGGTTAGGGTCAGGTTTAAACCTAGGGTTACTGTTAGTGTCAGATGAGGGTCAGGGTTAGGTTTAGAGGTAGAATGAGGGCTAGGGTTAAGACTAGTAATATGGTTAGAGTTTAAGTTAGGCTAAGGATAAGGATAGGACTAGGATTAGCATTTGGGTTAGGATTTGGCTTAGTGTAAGAAATAGAGTTAGAGTTAGGTTTAGGGCTAGTGTTAGGGTTAGGGTTAGGGCTAGTATTACGGTTAAAGCTAGGGTTAGGGCTCGGATTAGGTGTAGAATTTGTGTTAGGGTTAGGGCTATGGTTAGGTAAATGACTAATATATGAACTAGGGTTATGATTAAGGCTAGATATTGGGTTAGGTTAAGGCTAGATATAGTGTTAGGGTTAATTTAATGTAAGGGTGATGTTTAGAACTAAGATTAGTGTTAGGGTAAGTGTTAGGGTAATGGTTAGTTTTAGAGTAAGTTTTAGGGCTAGCTGTAGGCTTAGGGTTTAGTTAGTTTTAGAGTTATTTTTAGGGTTAGGTGTAGGGTTAGTGTTTGATTTAGGTTAATGGTTAGGATTAGGGCTATGGCTTGGTTTTGGTTTATGGCTAGGGCTAGGGATAGGACACGTTTAGGATTAGTGTTATGGTTAGGCATAGTGTTAGGGTTTGGTTTAGGCTTATTTTAGAGTTACATTTAGAGTTAGGTTTAGATTTAGACATAGGCTTACATCTAGGATTAGGATTAAGGCAAAGGATAGAACTAGGGCTAGGGCAATAGTTAGAGTTAGTCTTATGGCTAGGTTTAGGGTTGGGATAGGATTAACTTAAGGCTAGGATTAGCACTATCCTAGGTTTAGGGTGAGGGTTAATGTTAGGTTTAGGGTTATGGTTATTTTTTGTGTACAGGATGAGGTTATAGGTAGGTTTAGTCATAGGTTGAGGAATAGAATTAGGGTAAGGGCTCCAGTTATAGTTCAGGTTAGGATTAAGCCTAGGTTTAAGGCTAGGAGTAAGGCTAGGGCTAATTTCAGGTCCAGTGTTATGGTTAAAAATAGTTTTAGATTTAGGTTTATGGCTACATCTAGTGTAAGGGTTAGGTTTAGGGTTAGGTTCAGGTTTAGAGCTAAGGGTACTCTTAGGGTCAGGGTCGCGATTAGTGTTTTGGATATGTTAGTGCTTTATATTAGGGCTCAAATTAACATTAGAGTTAGGATTAGGGTAAATGTAGTGTTAGGTTTAGGTTTCAGGTTAGGTTTAGTGTAATGGATAGGGTTAGGATTAGGGATACAGTTAGGTTTAAGCCCAGATTTAGCATTAGGGTTAGGATTATGATTAGGGTAATGGATAGGGTTAGAGATAGGAGTATGGCTAGAGTTAATATTAATATTATTGATAGGGTTAGGCTTAAATTTAGAGTGAAGGTTAAATCTAGGTTTATGGCTAGGATTATAGTTACAATTATTGACAGGGTAGGGTTAGGGGTAAATCTAGGGATTGTGCTCAGAATAAGGCTAGGTTTTGTGTTAAGTTAAGGCTAGGTTTAGGGCAAAGACTATTGTAAGTACCAGGGTTGCAATTAGGGCTAATTTTAATGTTAGGGTTAGGACTAGGTCTATTGTTAGGTTTAGGTATAGGGTTAGGGTGATGTTTAGAGCTAGGGTTAGTGTTAAGGTCAGACTCAGGGTCAGGGTTAGTTTTAGGGTTTGGCTTAAAACTCGAATTAATAATACAGTTATGGCTAAGTGTAGGGTTAGGGCTTAGATTATATTAAGGGTTAGGGTTAGATCTATTGCTTGGTTTTGTTTTAGGGCTAGGTTTAGTGCTAGTTTTAGGATTATCCGTAGGTTTAGGGATAGGGTTAGGTTTAGGTTTAGGCCAAGGGTTATTGTTAGATTTAGAGTTAGGGTTAGATGTAGGATTGCTGCTAGGGCTATGAATAGGGCTAGTGTCAGATGTATGGTTTGGACTAGGATTAGGGTTCCAGTAAAGTATAGGGTTAGAACTATGGTTAAAACTAAGGTGAGAGTTAGAGTTAGTCTTTGAGATAGAGTTAGGGTTTAGGTTAGGTATAGGGCTAAACTAGGTCTCAGATTAGGGCTAGGGTTAGTGAAACCTAAAACATAACCTGACACCAAAACCTAACACTATCTTAACCCTAATACTAACTCTAAAGTTAGGCCTAGGTTTATGGTTAGGGTTATAATTAAGGGTATGTTTAGGGTTAGGATAAGGGCTAGGTTTTGTATTAGGGTTAGGGCTAGTATCATGGCTAGGGCTAATATCAGGTCTAGGGTTATGCTTAGGAATAGTTTTAGGGTTAGTTTTATGGCTAGTTCTAGTGTAAGGTTTAGGTATAGGGTAAGAGTGAGGTTTAGAGCTAGAAGAATTGTTAGGGTCAGTTTCAGTGTTAGGGTTTGATTTAGGTTTGAGTTTAGGGTTAGAACTCAAATTAACATTAGTGTTAAGGTTAAGGTAATTATATCTAGGGTTCAGGTTAGATCTAGGGTTCAGGCTAGAACTCAAATTAACATTAGTGTTAAGGTTAAGGTAATTAGATATAGGGTTCAGGGTAGGTTTAGGGTAATTGATAAGTTTGGGGATAGCGATATGTTTAGGGTTAGGCCTAGGGTTAGCCTTAGGGTAAGGTTTATGTTTAGGGTAATTATACAGTTAGACTTAAGTTTAGGGCTAGGTTTACCGTTAGGATTAAGTCTTGATTTAGGGTTAGGGTGAGAGTTAGGACTAAGGTTTGGTTAAGGTTATGTTTAGTGTAAGGGTTAGGTTCTGAGCTATGGTTAGGGCTAGGCTGAGAGTTAGGTTCAGGTTTAGGTCTAGAAATAGGATTGTGGTTGGTTTTGGGTTAGGGTTACAGTTACGATTAGACTTAGGATTAGTGGTAGGATCAGTAAAAGGGTCAGGGTTAGTGTTAGGGTTTTGGATAGGGTTAGATCTAGAATGAGGATAAGGGTAAGGGCTATTAATATGGTTAGTGTTTTGGTTAGCCTAAGGACTAGTGATAGGTCTCGGGTTACCCTTACGTTTAGAGTTTTGCTTAGGGTAAGGGATTGGTTTAGAGCTAGGTTTAGGGCTATGGTTATGGTTAGAGTTATGGTTAAAGCTAGGTTTAGGGCTCAGATTAGGCCTGGGTTTTGTGTTAGGGTTAGAGCTAGAGTTAGGGCAATGGCTAATGTAAGAACTAGGGTTACCATTAGGGTTAGTTTTAGTGTTAGGTTATGGGTTAGGTTTAGTGTTAGGGTTAGGTTTAAAGTTAGGGTGATATTTATAGCTAGGGTTCATGTTAGGATAGGAATATGGGAGAGGGTTAGTTTTAAGGTTAGATTTGGGTCTCGAATTAGGGATAGGGTTATTGTTAGGGTTCAGTTTAAGTTGAGGGTGGTGTTTAGAGCCAGAGTGAGTGTTAGGATATGAGTCAGCATCAGGGTTGGTTTTAAGGTTAGGGTTAGGACTCGAACTAGGGCTAGGGTTAGGTCTTGTAGTAGTGTTAGGGTTTGGATTAATTAAGGTTTAGGGTTAGGGCTAATGCTTGGTTTTGTTTTAGTGTGGGTTAGGGCTATTGTTAGTGTTAGGCTTAGGCTTAGTGTTAGGGTTAAATTTGGAATTAGGGTTAGATCTAGGGTTAGGGCTATAACTAAGGATAGAATTATGGCTAGGTTTAGGGTTATGGTAAGGGATAGGGTTAGAATTAGGAATAGGGATAGGGAGAGAGTTAGTCTTCGGGCTAGGGTTAGTGTTAGGGTTAGGGATATGGCTAAATTAGGGCTAGAATTAGGGTTAGGTTTAGTGTATAGTTTAAGCCTAGGGTTAGGGTTAGTTTTAGGGTTAGGTTTAGCAGTTAGAATTAGAGTTTAGCATTTAGGTTTAGAGTTAGTGCAAAGTTTGGGGTAAGGGTTGGCTTTATAGCTATGTTTAGAGGTAGAGTGTGGGTTATAATTAGGGTTAGGATTAGGGTTATGATTAAGGCTAGGTTTAGGGATAGGACGAGGGATAGGGTTTTTTTTATTGTTAGGGCTAGGATTAGTGCTAGGGTTAATTTCAGGTCCAGAATTATTGTTAAAGTTAGTTTGTGGATTTGGATTATGGTACGTGTAGTGTAAGGGTTAGGTTTAGGGTTAGCATCAGGTTTAGAGCTAGGGGTATTATTAGGGTCAAGTTCTGGGGTAGAGTTTGGGGTAGGTTAAGGTTTAAAGTTAGGGCTCGAATTAGCATTAGGGTTAGAGTTAAGGTTATTGAAATGGATAGAGTTAGAAATCAGTTTAGGGCTAGGGTTATGGTTATGATTAGGGCTAGGTTTGGGGTTAAGTTAGTTCTAAGATTAGGGTCAGGGCTAATGTAAGCTCTAGGATATGATTATGGCTAATTTTAGTGTTTTAGGGCTAGGTTTACTATTAGGTTTAGGTTTAGGTTTTGGGTGATGTTTAGATCTTGGGTTAGTGTTATGGTGAGAGTAAGGGTTAAGGTTAGTTTTAGGGTTTGCCTTAAATCTCGAATTAGGCCTGGGGTTAGGGATTGGTGTAGGGTTAGGGCTTGGTGTAGGATTAGGCCTTGGTTTAGTTTAAGGTTGAGGGTTACAGCTTTGGCTTGGTTTGTTTTTAGGGCTAGTGTTAGGGTTAGTGACGTTTTTAGGATTAGTGTTTGGGTTAGGGCTAGTCTTAGATTTAGTCTTAGGGTTTAATTTAGAGTTAGGTTTTATATAAGGTTAGTGCTAGGGCTAAAGATAGGGCAAGGAATAGGACTAGGATTTGGGATAGAGTTAGGTTTATGGGAAGGTGTAGGATTAGAATGAGTGACAGGGCCAATGTGAGAGTTAGAGTTATTCTTAAAGCTAGGGTTAGGATTAGGATTAGGGATAGGGCTAAATTATGGATAGGGTTAGTGTTAGGGCTAGGGTTAGAGCTAGTTTTAGATTTAGCATCAGGTTTAGGGCTAGTAATAAGCTTAGGCATCGAGTTAGGTTTCGATTTAACATTAGGTTTTGATCTAGTGTTAAAGCTAGGGCTAAGGATACGACAATTGTGACAAAAAGGGTTAAGGTTAGAGTTAGGGTTAGGGTTAGGGTAAGGGATGCTGTTTTGGCTAAGTTTTGGGGTAGGGCAAAGGTTAGTATTAGGGTTAGGGCTTAGTTAGAGTTAGGGTTATGATTAAGGCTAGGTTTATGGCTAGGATGAGTTTTAAGGTTTGTGTTAGGGTTAGGGAAAGTATTAAGGCTAGGGCTAATGTCAGGTCTAGGGTTATAGTTAGGGCTAGATTTAGTGTTAGGTTTATGGCTGGGTCCAGTGTAAGGACTAGGTTTAGGTTAAGATTCAAGTTTATATCTAGGGTTATTTTTAGGTCAGGTTAATGGTTTGGGTTAGGTTAGAGTTTAGGTTTAGTAAAATGACAGAGTTAGTTTTAGGGTTTAGGTTTGTTTAGTGTAATGGATAGGGTTAGGATTAGGCCTAGGGTTAACTTAAGGGTCAGGGTTATTGGTAGGGTAATGGATAGGTTTAGCCCTAAGGTTAGGGCTAGGGTTATGTATAGAATTAGGGCTAGTTTTGTGTTAGGGTTATATTTAATTTTAGGGTTAAAGATAGTTTAGAAATCATTTTAAGCTAGGTTTTGGGTTAGGTTAGGTCTAGGGTTAAGGCTACTGCAAATGTATGAAGTAGGGTTATGATTAGCAGTAGTTATAGGGTTAGGGTTAGGGCTAGGTGTAGTATTAGGTTGAGGTTTAGAGTGATGACAATGTTTAGAGCCTGGTTTAGTGCTTGGGTAAGAGTCAGGGTCAGGGTTAGTTATTGGGTTAAGGTTAGGACTAGAATTAGAAATATATTTATTGCTAGGTGTAGAGTTAGGGTTTGGTTTAGGATAAGATTTAGGGTTATGGCTATGGCTCATTTTTGTATAAGGGCTAGGGATAGTGTTAGGGCTAGTTTTAGGACTAGTGTTAACATTAGGGCTAGTGTTAGGTTTAGGTTTAGGCTAAAGCTTAAGGTTAGATTTAGCGTTAGGGTTAGATTTAGGGTTATGGCCAGGACTATGAATAGGGCTAGGGTTAGATCAAGGGTTAGGGCTAGGATTAGTTTTTTTTTTTTTTTTTAAGGGATAGGGTTATAACTAGAGTTATGGTTAGGATGAGAGTTAGAGTTAGTTTTTGGGCTAGGGTTAGGGATAGGATTAGGGATAGGGCTAAATTAGGGCTAAGATAAGGAATAGGATTAGTGTTAGGGTCAGTACTAAGGTTTTGGTTACAGATAAAATTAAGGCTATGTTTAGGGCTAGGATAAGGGCTAGAGTTTGTGTTAGGGTTCGGGCTAGGATTATGGCTGGTGTTAATATCAGGTCTAGGGTTAAGTTTAGGAATAGTTTTAGGGTTAGGTTTATGGCTAGGTCTAGTGTAAGGGTTAGGTGGGTAAGAGTCAGGTTTATAGCTAGGGGAATTATTAGGGTCACGGTCAGTGTTAGGGTTTGGTTTAGGTTTGAGGTTAGGTTTAGGGCTCAAATTAACATTAGGGTTAGGTTAGCATAATGATAGGGTTAGGTTTAGGGCAATTGATAGTTTGGGGGAAAGTGATAGGTTTAGGGTTAAGCCTAGGGTTAGTATTATGGTAAGGGCTATGTTTAGGGTAATGGATACAGTTAGAATTAAGGTTAGGGCTAGTTTTATGGTTAGGATTAGGTCTTGTGTTAGGATTAAGGTGAGGGTTAGAACTAGGATTTAGGGTTATGTTTAGTATAAGGGTTAGGTTCTGAGCTATGGCTAGGACTAGGGCTAGATCTAGGTTTAGTGTTAGGGTCATAGTAATGGTCAGGAGTAGGGTTAGGGTTTGGGATAGTGTTAGAGCTAAAATGAAGGCTATGGTTAGGAGTATTAATAGGGATAAAGTTTTAGTTAGTCTAAGGACTAGGGATAGGTCTAGGTTTACTTTTAGGTTTAGGGTTTCACTTAGGGTAAGGGATTGATTTAGATCTAGGGTTAGGGCTATGGTTAGGGTTATAATTAGAGTTAAAACTAGGTTTAGGGCTCTGTTTAGTGATAGTTTTTTGTTTTAGGTTTAGGGCTAGGATTAGGGTAACAGCTAATGTAAGAACTAGGGTTACCATTAGGGTTAGGATTAGGGGTAGTTTGATTGCTAGGGTTAGGTTTAATGTTAGGGTGATATTTATAGCTATGGTTCTTGTTAGGATATGAATCAGGGTCAGGGTTAGTTTTAGGGTTAGTGTTAAGACTCGAATTAGGGCTGTTGTTAATGTTAGTGTACGGTAGATTTTATGGCAGTGTTTAGAGCTAGGGTGAGTGTTAGGATATGAGTCAGGGTCAGGATTAGTTTTAAGGTGAGGCTTAGGACTCGAATTAGGGCTAGGTTTAGATCTAGGTGTAGTGTTAGTGTTTGGTTTAAATTAAGATTTAGGGTTAGGGCTATTGCTCTGTTTTGATTTACTACTAGGATTAGGTTAGGGCTAGTTTTATGATTATCATTAGGGTTATGGCTAGTGTTAGTGTGAAGCTTAGGCTTATGTATAAGTTTAGATTTAGAGTTAGGGTTAGGGCTGTGACTAACTTTAAGGCAAGTGTTAGGGCTAGTGTTAGATTTATGGTAGCGGATAGGGATAGAACTAGGGATAGGGATAGGGCTAGGGCAAGATTTAGAGTTAGACTTAGGACTAGTGTTAGGATTGGATTAGAAATAGAGCCAAATTAGGGCTAGGATTAGGGCTAGGTTTTGGGTTCAGCTTAAGCCTAGGGTTAGGGTTAGGTTTAAATTTAGGTAAGGGATGATATTATAGCTAGTTTAGAGGTAGGGTGAGGGTTAGAATTAGGGTTAGGTGTAGGGCTAGAGTAAGGGTTATGATTAAGGCTAAGTTTAGGGCTAGTATGAGGGCTAGGTGTGATTTTAGGGTTAGAACTAGGATTAGGGATAGAGCAAATTTCAGGTACAGAATTATGGTTAAAGATAGTTTTAAGGTCAGTTTTATGGCTAAGTCTAGTCTAAGGGTTAGGTGTTGGGTTACCATCAAGTTTAGAGCTAGGGGTATTATTAGGGTCAAGATCTGTATTAGGGTTGGGATAGGTCAAAATTTCAAGTTTGGCCTTGAATTAGTTTTAGAATTAGGGTTAGGGTAATGATGGGGTTAGGTTTAGGATTCAGGTTAGGTTTAGGGTAATGGAAGGGTTAGGATTCAGGATAGGGTTAGGTTTATGCCTAGGGTTATCATTATGGTTAGGGTTATGGTTATGGTAATGGAAAGGTTTAGAGATCAGTATAAGGCTAGTGTTATGGTTAAAATTAGGGCTAGTTTTAGGTTTAGGTTAGGTTTAAAGCTAGGGTTAGGGATCGGATTAGGGCTTGGTTAGGGGTTATGTTAAGCTTAGGGTTAGGTTTACAGCTAATGCAAGTACTAGGTTTACAATTAGAGCTAGTTTTAGGGTTTTAGTGCTAGGTTTAGTGTTAGGGTTAGGTTTAGGGTTAGGGTGATGTTTAGAGCTAGAAGTGTTAGGGTCAGTGTCAGGTTCAGGGTTAGTTTTAGGCTTAGGCTTCCAACTTTAATTAGGGCTAGGGTTAGTTCTAGGTGTAAGGTTAGGGTTTGGTTTAGGTTAATGGTTATAGTTAGAGCTACGGCTCTGTTTTGTTTTAGAGATAGGGCTAGTGTTATGGCTCATTTTAGGATTAGTGTTATGGTTTGAGCTAGTTTTAGGTTTAGGCTTAGGCTTCGGTTTGGGGCAAGATTTAGAGTTACATTTTGCCTTAGGTTTTCACTAGGGATGATAGGGAAAGGGTTAGCACTAGGGTTAGGGCTAGGGTTAGGTTACAGAAAGGGTAGGGTTAGAACAAGTGATAGGGCTAGTTTGAGAGTTAGAGTTAGTCTTATGTCTAGGTTTAGGGATAGGGCTAATTTATGGCTAGGGTTTGTTAGAGATAGGGTTTGTTTTAGATTAAGTGTTAAGGTTAGGGCTATGACTTGGTTTTCTTTTAGGGCTACGGTTATGGTTAGGGCCAATTTTAAGATTAGTCTTAGGGTTAGGACTAGTGTAAGTGTGTGATTTAGGCTTAGGTTAAAGGTTAGGGATAGGAGTAGAGTTATGGCTAGATTTTTTCTTAGGGTTAGGGTTAATTTTAGAGTTAGGTTGAGATCTAGTTTTTGAGATAGGGCTAAGTATAGGGCAGGGTAGGGCTACGTTTACGGCTTGGTATATGGTGATGGTAAGAGATAGATTTAGAACTAGGTATAGAGCTAATGTGAGAGTTAGAATTAGTCTTAGGGCTAGGGTTAGGGTTAGGATATGGCTGAATTAGGACTTGGATTAGGGCTAGGGTTAGGGCTATGGTTAGTGTTAGGTTTAGGCATAGGGTTAGGGAAGGGAATATACTACTTTTCGGACTAGGGTGACATTTAGGGTTAAGGTTAGGGTTAACTTTAGAGTTAGGGTTATAATTAAGAAGAGGTTTATGGCTAGGATGTTGGCTAACTTTTGTATTAGGTTTAGGGCTAGGATTAGAGCTAGGACTAATGGCAGGTCTAGGGTTCAGTTAGGGATAGTTTTATGGTTAGTTTTATGGCTAGGTCTATTGTAAAGGTTAGGTTTCTTGCTACGGTCAGGTTTAGAACTATGGGTATTATCTGAGTCAGGGTCAAGGTTAGGGTTAGGATTAGGTTAAGGTTTAGGTTTAGGGCTCACATTAGTCTTATCTTTATGGATTGGTAATGACAAAGTTAGGTTTAGGGTTCAGGTTAGGTGTAGGTTAATACATAGGGTTAAGGCTAGTGCTAGGATTAGGGTCCCGCCTAGGTTTAGCATAAAAATTATAGTTATCATAGGGTGATGAATAGAGTTAGGGCTAGGGTTATGGTTAGGTTTAGGTCTAGGGTTAGGCTTAGGGTTATAGTTAGGGCTAGAGTTATTGTTAGGTTTAGCTTTGGGCTTAAAGCTAAGGTAGGGCTTGGATTAGGGTTAGGTTTACGATAGGTTAGGGCTATGGTTAATGTAAGAACCAGTGTAATGATTAAGACTTTTTTTTTGGTTAATGTTATGGCTAGGTGTAATTTTAGGGTTAGTTTTAGGGTTAGGGTAAAGTGTAGAGCTAGGGTTAGTGTTAGTGTCAGTGACAATGTTCGGGTAGTGTAATTGTAAGGGTTAAAGCCAGAATTAGGACTAGGGTTAGGTCTAGAGGTAGGATTAGAGTTTGGGTTAGGTTAAGGGTTATTGTTAAGGCTAGGTCTATTTTGTCTTTAGGTCTAGAGGTATAGTTATGGCTAGATTTAGGATTACATTTATGTCTAGAGGTAGTGTTAGGGTTAGGTTTATGTATAAGTTTACCCGTAGGGCTAGTGTTAGGGTTCAGTTTAGGGTTAGGTTTAGATTTAGACCTAAGATTAGTGATAGGGTCAGAATAATGGTCAGGGATAGGGTTAGGGTTTGGGTTATGGTTAGATCTAAAATGAAGGCTAGGGTTAGGACTAGTTGTAGAGTTATGTTTTGGTTAGGCAAAGGATTAGTGCTAAGTACATGGTTATATTTAGGGTGAGGGTTTGGCTTAGGGTAAGGGATAGGGTTAGAGCTAGGTGTAAGACTAGGTTTAGAATTAGGTTTATGGTTAAAGCTCGTGTTAGGGCTTGGATTAGGGCTAGTTTTGTATTAGGGTTAGGGATAGTGTTATGTTTATGGCTATTGTAAGAAATAGGGTTACAATTAGGGTTAGATTTAGGATTAAGTTTAGGGCTAGGTCTAGTGTTAGGGTTAGGTTTAAGGTTAAGGTGACGTTTAGACCTAGGTTTAGTGTTTGGATATAAGTCAGGTTCATGGTTAGGTTTACGGCTAGGGTTAGGTTTCAAATTAAGGCTAGGGTTAGAGCTGGTGAAGGGTTAGCGTTTGGTCTAATGTAAGGGTTAGTGTTAGGGGTACGGCTCAATTTAGTTTTAGGGCTAGGACTACGGTTATGGCTAATTTTAGGATTAGCATTATGGTTAGAGGTAGTTTCAAGGTTAGGCTGAGACATCAGGTTAGGGTTAGTTTTAGAGAGAAGTTTCAATCTAGAGTTAGTGCTAGGGCTAAGGATAGTGCAAGGGTTATGACTAGGGTTAGGGTTATGGTAAAGGATAGGGTAAGAAGTAGGGATAGGTCTTGTGTGAAAATTATAGTTAGTCTTAATTCTAAGATTCACGTTAGGGTGTTAGGAATGGGGCTATATTAGGGCTAGGATTAGGACTAGGTTTAATATTAGGGTTAGGGATAGAGTTAGGGTTATGATTAGGGCTAGGGTTAGGGTTAGGGTAAGGATTAGGGTTTAAGCTATGGTTAGGGCTAGGGGGAGTGTTAGATTTAGTGTTAAGTCTAGGGTAGGTTTATGGTTATTATTAGGATTAGATTTGGAGTTAGAGCTAGGGTTTTCATTAGGGTTACAGTTAGTTTTAGAGTAATGTATTGGATTAGATGTAAGATTAGGTTTAGGGTTAAGTTTAGGTTATGGTTAAATTTAGGTTTAGGGATAGTTTTAATTTTGATTCATGGGAGATTTAGAGTTAAGTTTATGGCAAGTTTAGGTTAAGTCTAGGATTAGGTTTATTATTAGGGTTAGAAATAGGGTTAGAAATAGGGTTAGGTTTAGGGTTAGGGTTATTATTAGGGTTAGGTTTAGGGTTAGGGTTATGTTAGGGTTAGAGCTAGGGTTATTATTGGGGTTAAGGTTAGGATTAGGGCTAAGGTTAGGTTTATGTTTAGGAATATGTCTATGGTTATCTTTAGGCTAAGGGTTAGGCTTTGAGGTAGGGTTATGTCTAAGGCGAGGGTTACAGTTAGGGCTACATTTAGGATTGTGGTTATGCTTAGGGTAGGTATAGGCCTCGGATTTGGGCTAGGTTTTGTGTTAGGTTTAGACCCAATGTTAAGGCTATGTGCAATGTAAGATCTAGGGTTCTGACTAGAGGTAGTTTTAGGGTTAGGGTTTAGACTATGTATAATGTTAGGTTTAGGTTTGGGGTTAGGTTCAGGTTTAGAACTAGGTTTAGTGTTATTGTTAGGGTCAGTGTTCAGGTTAGATTATATTTAGGATGAAAGCCAGAATTAGGACTGGGGATAGGTCTAGGGATAGAGTTAGTGTTTGCTTTAGGTTAAGGATTATGTTAGGGCTAGGACTCAGGGGTTTTTTTTAGGTCTAGGTATAGGGTTATGGCAATATTAACGATTAGGCTTAGGTCTAGGTCTTGAGTTAGGTTTAGGTTTAGGTATAAGTTTACTGGTAGGGCTAGTTTTAGGGTTTGGTTTAGGCTTAGGGTCATATTTAGACTGAGGGTTTGTGTTAGGATAAGGTTTTGAGTTAGGGTTAGAGCAAGAATGAGGGCTAGGGTCAGTACTAGTAATAGGTTATGGTTAGGATAATAGATTGGATTAGAGCTACAGTTAGGACTAGGTTTATTGTTAGGTTAGTGCTATGGTTAGGGTAGGTCTAAGGTGTGAATTTGGTTAGGGTTATGGTTAGGGTAATGGAGAAGATTAGAGCTTGGGATAGGGCTATGATTATGGTTAGGTTTAGGGCTATGGATTAGTTTGGATTAGGCTATGTATTAGAATTAGGACTAAGGTTAGCATTATGGATAGGGTTTGTCTTAGGGTAAGTGATAGAGTTAGAACTAGGTTTAGGGCTAGTGTTAGGTTTAGGGCTAGGGATAGGTTTAGGTTTATATCTAGGGTTAGGACTCACATTAGCGCTAGTTTTTCTGTTAGGTTTAGGGCTAGGGTTAGGGATATGGCTAATATAAGAACTAAGGTTATGATTAGAGATAGTTTTTGGTCTAGATCTAGTGTTAGCACTCTCTTTAGGGTTAGTGTGATATTTAGAATTAAGTTTAGTGTTAGAATATAAGTCAGGGTTAGCATTAATTTTAGTACTAGGACATGAATTATAGCTAGAAGTTTATGGCTAGGTTTAGGGTTAGGGTTTGGTTTAGGTTAACATTTAGTGTTAGGACAATGGCTCAGTTTTGTTTAAGAGATAAGGCTACGGTTACGGCTAGTTTTAGGCTTAGTGATAGTGTTAGGTCTAGTTGTGGGTTGAGGATTAGGCTTAGGGTTTGGGTCAAATATAGAGTTATGGTTATACATAGGGTAGGGTCTAGGGCTAGGGTTAGGGCTAAGGTTAGGGCTTGTGTTAGGTTTATTGTAATCGATAGGGTTATAACTAGAAATAAGCCTAGGTTGAGAGTTAGAGTTAGTCTTAGGCCAAGGTTAGGGGTAGAGTTAGGGTTAGGGCTAAATTAGAGCTAGGATTAGTGCTAGGGTTAGTTTTATGGTTAGGCCTATGGTTAGGGCTATTAGGGTTAGGGTTAGTGATAGTATTAGGGGAAAGGATGTGGTTATACCTAAGTTCAGGTCTAGGGCGAGAGTTAAAATTTGAGATAAGGCTAGAGTTAGGGTTTGGGTTAGGATTAAGACTAGGTATAGGCCTAAAATGAGGACTTGTGTTTGTGTTAGGGTTAGGGCTAGAATTGGGGCTGGGGCTAATGTCAGGTCTGGGTTTATGGTTATGGTTAGTTTTAGGTTTAGGTTATGCCTAGAAATACTGTAATGGATAGGTTTAGGTTAAGGGTCAGGTTTAAAGCTCGGTGTATTTTTAGGGTCAGTGTTTGAGTAGGGTTTGGTTTAGGTTAAGATTGAGGGTAAAGGCTTGTAGTAGCGTTAGGGATAGGTTTAGGGTTTGGGTTAGGGTAACTGATAGGGTTAGGTTCAGGGTTCAGTTTAGGTTTACAGTAATGAATAGGTTTAGTGTTAGCAATAGTGTTCGTGTTAGGCCTAGTGTTAGAATTTGTGTTAGGCTGATCTTTAGGGTAATGGATAGGATTAGAGGTAAGAGCTAAGGTTAGAATTAGGACTAGGGTTAGGGTTAGGCCTAGGTTCCACGTCAGGGTTAAGTTTGGGGTAAGTGTGAGCATTTGACCTAAGATTAGGTCTAGCGTGAGGGTTAGGGTTAGAGTCATGGCTAATGTTAGAGTTATGGTCAGGGTTATGTTTAGATTAAGGTTAGAGTTTGAGCTAGAATTAGGGTTAGGGCGAGGGTTAGGGTTAGGGTTAAGTCTAGGCTTATGGTTAAGGTTACAATAAGGGCCAGGTTTAGGGCTAAGAAAAGAGCTACGTTTATGTGAGGTTTATGGATAGCATTAGGGCTATGGGTAATGTAAGAGCTAGGGATATGTTTATGGCTAGTTTTAGGGTTAGGGTAATGGGTAAGTCTAGTTAGGTTTTGGGTTAGGATAAGATTTAGAGCTAGGGTTTGTTTTAGGGTAAAGGTCATTGTTTGTGTTAGGGTTAGTTTAGGGTGAGGGCCAGATTTAGGATTAGTGTTGGGTCTAGGGATAGAGTTAGTCTTTAAGTTAGGTTTACAGTTATTGTTAGGGCTAGTCCTAGGTTTTTGCTTAGGGCTAAGGCTAGATTTATGACTCTATTTAGTATTAGGTTTGGTCTAGTTCTAGTGTTACTGTTAGGTTTAAATATAGGTTTACTGGTAGGGGTACAGTAAGGGTTTGGTTTTGGGTTAGTGTCAGGTTTAGATCTAGGGTTAGTTTTAGGGTCAGAATAAGGGTCAGGTTTAGAGTTAGGGTTAGAGGTAGAATGAGGGCTGGGGTTAGACTACTAATTGAGATAGGGTTTTGGATAGGCTAAGGATTATGTTTAGGACTAGGGTAGCATTAGGGTGAGCGTTTGGCTTTGGTAAGTAATAGGGTTAGAGGTAGAGTTAGATTTGGGTTAAGGTTATGGTTAGATTTAGGGTTATACCTATGTTTAGGCCTCGGAATAGAGCAATGATTTGTGTTAGCATTAGGGCTCCAGTTAATGAAAGAAATAGGATTCCAATTAGGGCTAGTTCTAGGGTTAGCATTAGGGCAATATTTAGAGCTAGGGTTATTGTTAGGGTCTGAGTAAGGGTCAGGGTTACTTCTAGGGCTAGGGTTAGGAATCAAATTAGGGCTACATTTAGGGCTAGGTTTATGGTTAGCATTCGGTTTACATTAAGGTTTATGGTTAGGGTTATGGCTCAATTTTGTTTTAGAGCTAGGTTAGGGTTAGGGCTAGTTTTCCAATTAGCATTAGGGTTATGTCTAGTGTTAGCGTGAGCTTTAGGCTTAAGGTTAGGGTTAGATCCAGGTTTAGGGCTAGGGTTGGGGCTAGGGCTAGGGATAGGGTTTGGGTTATGGTAACGGATACGTGTAGAACTCAGGATAGGGCTAGGGCGAGAGTTAGTCTTAGGGCTAGGGCTAGAGTTAGGTTTAGGGTTAGGGCTAAATTAGGGCTAGTTTATAACTATGGCTAGTTGTAGGTTTAGGCCTAGGTTTAGGGCTAGGGTTAGGGTTAGCATTAGGGTTAGGGTAAGGTATGATGTTACAGGAACATTTAGGGCTAGGGCAAATAATAAAATTAGGTTTAGGGCTAGGGTTAATGTTAGGGTTAGGATTAAGACTAGGCTTAGGGATATGATTAGGCTAGGATTTGTGTTAGGGTTGGGGCTAATATTAGGGATAGGGCTAATGTCATGTCTAGGGTTATGGTTAGGGATACTTTTGGGCTAAGGATTATGGCCAGGTCTATTGTAAGTGTTAGGTTGAAGGTTAGGTTCAGGTTTACAACTAGGGATATTATTAACGTCAGAGTCAGTGTTAGGGTATGGGTTAGTTTAAATATTAGGGTTAGGGCTCAAATTAGCATTAGGGTTAGTGTTAGCATTAGGGTAATGGATACGGTTAAGTTTAGGGTTAAGGTTAGATTTAGAGTAATGGACAGGTTTAGTGTTAGGGATAGGGTTAGGTTTAGGCCTAGGGATAGAATTCTGTTAGGGTTATGTTTAGGGAAATAGATTGGATTAGAGCTACACTTAGTACTAGGGTTATGGTTAGGTCAGTGCTATGGTTAGGGTTAGGTCTAGGGTTTGAATTTGTTAGGGTATGGTTAGGGTAATGGATAAGATTAGAGCTAGGGATAGGGCTAGGATTATGGTTAGCTTTAGGGCTATGGTTTGGGATAGATTTCGGGGTTAGGACAAATTTTAGGTTTATGTTTAGGTTTAGGTTAAGTATTAGGGCTAGGGTTAAAGCTAGGGTTAGTGCTCTGATTAGGTCTAAGTTTTGAGTTAGTCTAGAGCTATTTAGGACTAGGGCTGGTATTAGACTAGGGTTATGATTAGGACTGGTGTTAAGTTTAGCATTATATCTAAATCTAGTGTGTAGATTAGGTTTATGTTTAGAGTGATGATTAGAGATAGGTTTAGTGTTACTGTCAGGGTCAGGATCAGTGTTACTGCTCAGAGTTAGGGATAGACTCGAAAAAGTGCTAGGTTTAAGGCTAGGTGTAGGGTTAGGGTTTGTGTAAGGGTTAGGGTAAGAATTAGGGATTGGTCTAATGTCAAGTCTAGGATTATGGTTTGGTTAGGGTTAGCGTTAGTGCATTGTCAGTTTTGTTTTACAGTTAGGGCTAGTGATTAGTGATAGTTTTAGTGCTAGTGGTATGGTGAGTTTTAGGTTTTGATTTATTGTTATAGTTAGATCTAGGTTAGATCTAGGTATAGGGCTATGGCTATGTTTAGGGCTATAGTTAGGGCTAGTGTTAGGGTTATTAATGGACAGAGTTAGAAATAGGGCTAGGGCAAGAGTAAGAATTAGTCTTAGGGCTAGGGTTAGGGTTAGCTTTAGGGTTAGGGCTAAATTAGGGCTAGATTTAGGGCTAGGGTTAGTGTTAGGGTTAGGCCTAGGGTTAGAGTTTGGGTTGGGGAAGGGATGGAGTTATAGCTAAGTTTAGTGCTGGGGCGAAGGTTAGAATTAGGGTTACAGCTAGGGTTAGGATTAAGGCTGTGTTTAGTGCAAGGTGAGGGTTTGTGTTAGGGCTAGGGCTAGGATAAGTGATAGGGCTAATTCAAGTCTAGATTTATGGTTAATGTTAGTTTTAGGGTTAGCTTACGGCTAGGTCTAGTGTAAGGGTTAGTTTTAGGTAAGGGTCAGGTTTAAAGCTAGGTGTATTTTAGGGTCAGGTTCTGGGTAGGTTTTGGTTTAGATCAAGTTTTAGGGTTAAGGATTGAATTAGCTTTAGGTTTACGGTTATGAACAGAAAAATGGATAGGGTTTTGTTTAGGGTTCATGTTAGATTTAGAGTAAATGATAGGGTTAGTGTTAGTGATAGGGTTACCATTATGCCTAGGGTTAGCATATGAGTTAGGCTCATCTTTAGGGTAATGGATAGTGTTAGAGCTAAGGTTAGGGCTAGGGATTAGGTTACGATTAGGGCTAGGGTTAGGCTTAGGCCCAGGGTTAGTGTCAGACATAGTTTTAGTGTAAGTATTAGCATTTGAGCTAGGGTTAAGTCTTGGGCAAGGGTTAGGGTTAGAGTCATGGCTAGGGTTAGGGTTAGGTTTATATTTAGGGTAAGTGTTAGAGTTTGAGCTAGGTTTAGGGCTAAGGCAAGTGTAGGATTAGGCTTAGGTCTAGGATTATGGTTAGGGTTACAATTAGGGCTAGGTTTAGGGCTAGGATAAGGGCTAGGTTTTGTGTGAGGTTTAGGGCTAACATTAGGGCTATGGGAAATATAACAGATAAGAATATGCTTATGGCTAGTTTTAGGGTCAGGTTTATGGATATGTCTAGTGTTAGGGTTAGATTTTGGGTTAGGATAAGGTTTAGAGCTATTGTTTGTTTAGGGTTAAGGGTCATTTTTCAGGATAGGGTTAGGTTTAGGGTGAGTGCCAGAATTACAACTTGCACTGGGTATAGGGATAGGGTTAGTCTTTAAGTTAGGTTAAAAGTTATTGTTATGGTAAGTGCTAGGTTTTTGTTTAGGTATAGAGCTAGATTTATGACTATATTTAGGATTAGCTTTCGTCTAGTGCTAGTGATAGAGTTAGGTTTAAGTATATTATGGGAAGTGTTAGGTTTCAGTTTAGGGTTAGGGTCAGGTTTAGACTTAGGTTTGGTGTTAGGGTCAGTATAAGGGTCAGGGTTAGGATTACGTTTAGAGCTAGAAAGAGGGCTAGGATAGGACTAGTAATAGAGTTAGGGTTTAGGGTAGGTGAATGATTAATTTTATGACTATGGTAGCATTAGGGTTAGGGTTTGATTAGGGAAAGGGATAGGATTTAAGGTAGGGTTAGGGTTAGGGTTAGGTTCAGGGCTAGGGTTAGGGTTAAGGTTAGGATTAGAGTTAAAAAAAAGGGTTAGGTTTCGGATTCTGCCTAGGATTCGTGTTATCATTAGGCCTACGGCTAATGAAAGAACTAGGTTTCTGTTTAGGGTTAGTTCTAGGGTTAGTGTTAGGGCAATGTTTAGAGCTAGGGTTAATGTGAGGGGCCGAGTTAGTGTCAGTGTTATTTCTAGGGTTAGGGTTAGGACTCAAAGTAGGGCTAGGTTTGGGACTAGTTGTAGCTTTAGGTTTTGGTTTAGGTTAAGGGTTAGGGTTATGGCTCGGTTTTGTTTTAGGGTTAGGTTACATTTAGGGCTACTTTTCCAATTGGCATTAGGGCTAGGGCTAGTGTTAGGGTGAGGTTTATATTTAATTTTAGATTTAGATACAGGTTTAAGCCTTGGGCGAAGGTTGGGACTAAGTTTGGGGCTAAAGATATGGCTAGCTTTGGGTTATGGTAAGGGATATGTTTAGAACTAGGGCTAGGGCTAGGGCGAGAGTTAGAGTTAGTCCTAGGGATAGGGGTAGGGTTAGGTTTACTGTTAGGGCTAAATTAGGGCTAGGAATAATGCTTTCGTTAGTGTTAGATTTAGGCCTAGGTTGATGGCTAGGGTTAGGGTTAGCATTTGGTTTAGGGTAAGGTATGTTACAGCAATGTTTAGTTCTAGGACAAGGGATACAATTAGGGTTATACCTAGGGTAAAATTTGGTTTAGGATTAAATCTGGGTTTAGAAGTAAGATTAGGTCTATGGATAGGGATAATATAAGGTATTGGGTTAAGGTTAGGCTAGTGATTGGTATGGGGATATGGCTCAGTTTTGTTTTAGAGCTAGGGCTAGGGTTAGGGCTAGTTTTGGGATTAGGTTCAAATGTAATTTTAGGGCTAGTAAGGTGAGGTTAAATCTTATATTAACTATTATGGTTAGATCTAGGTTTAGGGCTATGACTATTGTTAGAGCTAAAGTTATGGTAGTGTTATGGTTATGCTAATAGATAGGGTTAGAACTAGAAATAGGGCTAGGACGAAAGTTAGAGTTATTCTTAGGGCTCAGGTTAGGGTTGGGTTTAAGATTAGGGCTAAATTAGGGCTAGGATTAGTGCTAGGGTTAGTGTTAGGTTTAGGGCTAGGGTTAGGGTTAGTGTTAGTGTTAGAGATAGGGTTAGGTTTATGGGAAAGGATGGGGTTATAGCTTGGTTTAGGGATAGGGTGAGAGTAGAATTAGGGTTAGGGCTAGGTTAAGGTTCAGGTCATGATTAAGGCTAGCTTTAGGGATAGGTTTGAGGGTTTGTGTTAGGATTAGTGCTAGGGCTAGGGATAGGACTAATGTCAGGTCTATGGTTTTGGTTAGGAATAGTTTTAGGGTTAGGTTATGGCTAGGTCTGGTGTAAAGATCACATTTATGGTAAGGGCAGGTTTAGAGCTAGGCATATTATTAGGGTCAGATTCAGGTAGGTTTTGGTTTACTTTAAAGTTTAGAGTTAAGGGTTGAATTAGCATTAGGGTTAGGATTAGAAATAGGGTAATGGATAGGGTTAGGTTTAGGGTTAACATTAATTTTAAAAGTAATGGATAGGGTTAGTGTTAGCAATATGATTAGCATTAGGCCCATGGTTAGCATTTGAGTTAGGCTTATCTTTAAGTTAATGGATAGGGTTAGAGCTAAGGTTCGGTCTAGGGCTATGGTTAGGATAAGGGCTAGGGTTAGGTTTAGGCCTATTGTTAGTGTCAGGGTTAGGTTTACGTTAAATGCTAGGATATGAGCTAGGGTTAGGACTAGGTTGATGGTTAGGGTTAGAGTCAGGGCTAGGGTTATATTTAGGGTCATGATTAGGGGTAGGTTAAGGGCTAGGATAAGGCTAGGTTTGTGTGGTGTTTTTGCTAGCATTAGGGCTATAGGTTAGGATTAGGGTTAGGGTTATGGTTAGGGCCAGAATTAGGACTAGTGTTGGGTCTAGGGATAGGATTAGTCTCTAGGTTAGTTTAAGGGTTAATTTTAGGGCTAGTGCAGTTTTCGTTTAGGGCTAGGTATAGATTTATGACTATATTTAGGATTAGATTTGTTCTAGTGCTAGTTTTAGTGTTAGATTTAGGTACAGGTTTACTGGTAAAGGTAGGGTTAGGAGTAAGGTCCAGTTTAGGGTTAGTGTGAGGTTTAGTTCTAGGGTTAGTGTTAGAGTCAGCATAAGAGTCAGGTTTGGGGTTAGCGTTACAACTAGAATGAAGGCTAGGTTTAGGACTAGGAATAGAGTTGAGGATTAGGGTAGGCTAAGGATTAGCGTTAGGACTAGGTAATATTAGGGTGAGGGTTTGGCTTAAGGAAAGGGATGGGTTTAGTGGTAGGATTAGGGTTAGGGATAGCTTTAGGGCTAGGGTTAGTGTTAGGGTTAGTCTTAGGGTTAAACCTACAGTTAGAGCTTGGATTAGTGCTAGGATTGTGTTAGTTTTAGGGCTATGGCTAATGAAAAAAACTTGCTTTCTGATTAAGGCTAGTTCTAGGGTTAGTGTTAGGGCAATGTATAGAGCTTGGGTTAGTGTTAGGATCTGAGTCAGAGTCAGAGTTCCTTCTAGGGTTAGTTTTAGCAATCAATTTATGGCAAGGTTTAGGGATAGATTTAGGGTTAGTGTTTGGTTTAGGTTAATGTTTAGGGTTAGGTTTATGGCTCATTTTGGTTTTAGGGTTAGATTAGGATTAGGGCTAGTTTTCCATTAGCATTAGGGTCCGTGCTAGTGTTAGGGTGAGATTTAGGCTTAAGGTTATTGTTATATTCACGTTTTGTGCTAGGGCAGATTTTAGGGCTAAGGTTGGGGCTAGGGATAGGGCTAGAGATTGGGTTAAGGTAAGGGATAGGTTTAGAACTAGGGTTAGGACTAAGGTGAAAGAGTTATTCTTAGGGATAGGGATAGGGTTAGGTTTAGGGTTAGGGCTAAATTAGAGCTAGGATTAGTGCTAGTGTTAGTGTTAGGTTTAGGCCTAGGTTTAGTGCTAGGATTAGGGTAAGGTATGATGTTATAGCTACGTTTTGGGCTAGGTCAAGGGATAAAATTAGGGATACGGATAGGGTTAAGGTTCTGTTTAGGATTAAGGCTAGGCTTATTGCTAGGTTTAGGGCTAGGATTTGTGTTAGGGTTAGGGCTAGGATTATGGCTATGGCTAATGTCTGGTCTGGGGTTATGGTTAGGTATTTTTTTAGTGTTAGGTTTATAGCCAGATCTATTGTAAGGGTTAGGTTTAGTGATAGGGTCAGCTTTGCAGCTAGGGTAATATTAGGGTTGGAATCAGAGTTTGGGTATGTGTTAGGTTAAGGTTTAGGGTTAGGGCTCAAATTAGCATTAGGGTTAGTGTTAGGGTTAGGGTAATGGATATTGTTAGGTTTAGGTTTCAGTTTAGGTTTAGGGTAATGGAAAACCTTAGGGTTAGGGATAGTGTTAAGGTTAGGCCTAAGGATAGAATTCAGTTAGGGTTATGGTTAGGGTAATGGACAGGATTAGAGCTACCATTATGCATAGGGTTATTGTTAGGTTAGAGCTATGGTTAGTGTTAGGCTTATGGTTAAAATTTGGTTAGGGTTATGGTTAGGGTAATAAATAAGATTAGAGCTAGGTTTAAGGCTAGGGTTATGGTTAGGATTAGGGCCATGGTTTGGGTTAATTCAAGGTTTAATTTTTGGGTAAGTTTTAGGTTAAGTGATAGGGCTAGGATTAGGGATAGGGTTATATCTAGGGTTAGGGATCAGATTAGGGCTAGGTTTTGGTTTAGGTTAGGGAAAAGGAAGGACTACGGCTATTGTAAGAATTAGAGTTAAGATTAAAGTTAATTTTAGAGATAACATTAGGTCTAGATCAAGGTCTAGTGTTTAGATTAGGTTTAGATTTAGGGAGATGATTAGAGACAGGGTTAGTGTTAGGGTCAGAGTCAGGATCAGTGTTACTGATCAGGGTTAGGGATACAACTCGAATTAGGGATAGGATTAAGGATAGGTGTAGGGTTAGGTTTCGAGTTAATGTTAGGTTAAGAATTAGGGATAGGGCTAATGTCAGGTCTAGCATTACCATTCTGCTAGGGTTAGTTTAGGGCCATGGCTCAGTTTTGTTTTAGAGCTAGGGCTAGGGTTAGGGTTAGTTTTAGGATTAGTGATAGTGTTAGGGCTAGTGGTAGGATGAGCTTTAGGCTTAGATTTATTGTTATGGTTAGATTTAGGTTTAAGGCTAGTGCCTGCATTAGGATTAAGTTTAGGGCTAGTGTTAGGTTTACGGTAATGAATAGGGTCAGAACTAGAAATAAGACTGGGGTGTGATTAGAGTTATTCTTTGGGCTAGGGTTAGGGGTAGGTTTAGGGTTATGGCTAAATTTGGGCTAAGATTAGTGCTAGGGTTAAAGTTAGGGTTAGGCTTAGGGTTAGGGCTGGGTTATGGTTAGTGTTAGGGTTAGGGTTAGATTTAGGGTAAGGTATGGGTCTATACCTAGGTTTAGAGCTAGGGTTAGGGTTAGAATTTAATTTAGGGCTGTGGTTAAGGTTCAGGTTAGGATTAAGGCTAGGTTTAGTGCCAGGATGAGGGTATGTGTTAGGGCTAGGTCTAAGATTAGGGCTAGGGCTAATGTCAGGTATAGGTTCAAAGTAAGTCGTAGTTTTTTGGTTAGGTTATGGCTAGATCTAGTGTAAGGTTTAGGTTTAGTGTAAGGTTCATGTTTAGAGCTACGTGTTTTATTAGGGACAGGGTCCTGATATGGTTTGGTTTAGGTTAAGGTTTAGGGTTAAGTCTTGTATTAGCATTGGGGTTCTGTTTAGGATTTGGGTAATGTATAGGGTTAGGTTTAAGATTCTGTTTATGTTTAGAATAATGGATATGGTTATTGTTAGAAATAGGGTTAATGTTAAGCCTAATGTTATCATTTGGTTTATGCTTATCTTTAGGATAATTGATTGGGTTAGAGCTAAGGTTAGGGCTATTCTTAAGGTTAAATTTATGGATCAGGTTATGGTTGTCCAAGGTTAATATCAGGGTTAGGTTTAGGTTAAGTATTAGGGTTTGATCCAGGGTTAGGTTTTGGGCAAGTGTTAGGGTTAGAGTCAGGGTTAGGGTTACTGATAGTGTTATGATTAGGAAAAGGGTTAGAGTTTGATCTAGGTTTAGGTCTAGGTCAAGGGTTAGGGTTAGGGTTAGGCCTAGGGTTACAGGTAGGGTTACAATTAAGGCTAGGTTTAAGGCTAGATAAGGGCTAGGTTTGTGTGATGTTTTAGACTAGCATTAGGGCTATGAGTAGTGTAAGAGTTTGGTTTATGATTAGCGCTAGTTTTAAGGTTAGGATTATGAATAAGTCTAGTGTTAGGGTTAGGTTTGGGGTAAGAAAATATTTCGAGGTAGGGTTTGTGTTTGGGTAAGCGTCAGTTTTGGGTTTGGGTAAGGGCCAGAATTAGGAATAGCATTGGGTCTAGGAATAGGGTTAGTCTTTGTGTTAGGTTAAAGGTTATAGTTAGGGCTAGTTCAAGGTTTTTGTTTAGGGCTAGGGCTAGAGTTATGACTCTCTTTAGGATTAGGTTTTGTCTAGAGCTAGTGTTACTATTAGGTTTAAGTATAGGTTTACTGGTAGGGGTTTTGTAAGGGTCTGGTTTAGGGTTAGTGTCAGGTTTAGATCTAGGGTTATTTTTAGGATCAGAATAAGAGTCAGGGTTTGGGTTAGGGCTAGAGATAAAATGAGGCCTAAGATTAAGACTAGTAATAGAGTTAGGGTTTGGGATAGGCTGAGGATTAGTGTTAGGACTAAGGCAGCATTAGGGTGAGGGTTTGGCTTAGAGTAAGGGATAGGATTAGAGGTAGGTTCAAAATTAGGGATAGGATTAGGGATAGGGTTAGGGTTAGTCTTAAAGTTAAATCTAGGTTTAGGGCTCAGATTAGCGCTAGGATATGTGTTAGCATTAGGGCTATGGCTAATAAAAGATCTTGGTTTCTGATTAGTGCTACATCTTGGTTTAGCATTAAGGCAATGTTTAGAGCTAGGGTTAGTGTTAGGATCCAAGTCAGGGTCCGGGTTACTTCTAGGGTTAGGTTAGCACTCAAATTATGGCAAGGTTTAGGGCTAGGTTTAGGGTGAATGTTTGGTTTAGTTTAAGGGTTAGGGTTAGGTTAATGGCTCAGTTTTGTTTTAGGGCTAAGTTAGGTTCAGAGCTAGTTTTCCAAATAGCATTGCTGTTAAGGCTAGTGTTAGGTTGAAATTTAGGCTTAAGGTTAGGGTTTGATCCAGGTTTAGGGGTAGGGCAAAGGTTAGAGCTAAGATTGGGGCTAGGGATAGGGCTAGGTTTTGGGTTATGGAAAGGCATAGGTTTAGAACTATGGATAGGGCTAGGAAAAGAGTTATAGTCTTAAAGATAAGGATAGGGTTCAGTTTAGTGTTTGGGCTAAATTAGGGCTAGGATTAGTGCCAGGGTTAGTGTTAGGTTTAGGCCTAGGTTTAAGGCTGGGGTTAAGGTTAGCGTTAGTGTTATGGTAAGGTATGATGTTACACCTATGTTTAGTGGTAGGAAAATGGATAATATTAGTGAAAGGGCTGATGTTCAGATCAGGGTAAGGATTAAGGCTGGGCTTAGAACTAGGATTCGGGCTAGGGATAGGGCTAATGTCAGGTCTAGGGTTAAAATTAGGTAGGGTTAGGGATAGGGCTATGGATCAGTTTTGTTTTAGAACTAGGCCTAAGATTAGGGCTAGTTTTATGATTAGCGATAGTGTTAGGGCTAATGGTAGGATGAAGTTTAGGCTTAGATTTATTGTTATGGTTAGATCTAGGTTTAGGGCTATAGCTAGCATTAGGTCTGAGTTTACGGCTAGTGTTAGGGTTATAGTAAGAGATAGGGTTAGAACTAGAAATAGAGCTAGGTTGAGAGTTCGATTTAGTCTTTGGTCTAAGGTTAAGGGTAGGTTTAGTGTTAGGTCTAAATTAAGGCTAGGTTTAGTGCTAGGGTTAGTGTTAGGGTTAGGCCTAGGATTAGGGTTAGTGTTAGTGTTAGGATTAGGATTTGGTTTAGGGGAAGGGATAGGGTTATAGCTAGGTTTAGGTCTAGGGCAATTGTTAGAATTAGGGTTAGGACTAAGGTTAGGATTTGGGTTAGAATTAAGACTAGTTTTAGGGCTAGGCTGAGGGTTTGTGTTAGGGCTATGGCTAGGAGTAGAGCTAGGGATAATGTCAATTGTCAGTTTATGGTTAGTATTAGTTTTAGTGTTAGTTTTTGGCTATGTCTATTGAAAGGTTAAGGTGTAGGTTAAGGGTCAAGTATAGAGCTAGGTGTATTATTAGGGTCAGAGTCCGGGTAGGGTTTGGTTTAGGTTAAGATTTAGGGTTAATGCTTGAATTAGCAGTGGGTTTGGGTTAAGATTAGGGTAATGGATATAATTAGGTTTATGTTTCTGCTTAGGTTTAGAGTAATGGAAAGTGTTAGTGTTAATGAAAGGGTTATTGTTAGACATAGAGTTAGCATTTGGGTTAGGCTTTACTCTGGGGTAATGGATAGGGTTACAGCTAAGGTTAGGGCTAGGATTAAGGTTACGATTAGGGTTAGGATTAGGGTTAGGCCTATGGTTAATGTTAGGGTTAGGGTTAGGGTTAGTATAGGAATTTGAGCTAGGGATAGGGCTAGGGTCAGGGTTAGGTTTTGAGTCAGGGCTATGTTAGGTTTAGGGTTAGGATTATATTTAGGCTAAGGATTAGAGTTTGAGCAAGGGTTAGGTTTAGGGAGAGGGTTAGCATTAGGGTTAGGTCTAAGGTTATGGTTAGAGTTATGATTAGGGCTAGGTTTAGGGATAGGATAAGGGCTAGGTTTTGTTGGATGTTTAGGGCTAATGTTAGGGATTTGGGTAATGTAAGAGTGAGGGATATAGTTTTGAATAGTTTTGGGGTCATGGTTATGGATAAGTCTAGTGTTAGGGTTAGGTTTTGGTTTAGGATAATGTTTAGATCTAGGGTTTCTATTAGATTAAGGGTCATTGTGGGGTAGGTTTAGTTTTAGGTTTAGGGCCACAATAAGGACTAGCGTTGGATCTAGTGATAGGTTTAGTCAATACGTTAGGTTAAGGGTTATTGTTAGGGCTAGTGATAGGTTTTTTTTTTTTTTTTTTTAGGGGTAGGGCTAGATTTATGACTCTATTTAGAATTAGGTTTGGTCTAGTGCTAGTGTTACTGTTAGGTTTTGGTAAAGTTTTACTGGTAGAGGTTGTTTTAGGTTTCATTTTATGGTTAGGGTCAGGTTTATATCTAGGGCTAGTGTTAGGGTCAGAATAAGGGTCATTGTAGGGTTAGGGTTCGAGCTAGAATGAGGGCTAGGTTTAGAACTAGTAATAGAGTTAAGTTTTCGGGTAGGCTAAAAATTATAGTTAGGAATAGGGTAGCATTAGGGTGAGGGTTTGGCTTAGGGTAACGGATAGGGTTAGAGGTAGGATTAGGGTTAGTGTTAGAGTTAGGGTTAGTGTTAGTGTTTGGGTTTGGTTTATAGTTAGTTAAGGGTTATTATTAGGGATAGGGATAGGGTTAGTCTTTGGTTTAAGATTAGAATAATGTGAGTGTTGGGGTTAGGGTTAGGGTAAGGGTCAGGGTTAGGGTTAGTGTTGGGTTTAGGGTTAGGGATTGGAACAGGGTTAAGTTTAGGGTTAGGTTATGGTTTGTGTTAGGGTTATGATTAGGGTTACCATTAGGATTAGAAATAGGGTTAGGGTTAGGGTTAGTCTTAGGATTAGGGTTAGTGTTCAGGTTAGGGTTAGGATTAGGGTAAGGTTTAGGGTTAGTGTGTTAGTGTTAGTGTTAGGGCTAGGGTTAGGTTTATTGTGAGGGTTAGGATTAGTGTAAGGGTTTGGTATAGGGTCAGGGTTAGTGTTAGGGTTAGTGTTAGGGTTAAAGTTCAGGTTAGGTTTAGGGTTACAGTTATGATTAGTATTACACTTAGGGTTAAGGTTAGTGTTAGGGTTTGTGTTAGGGTGAAAGTTTGGGTTACGGTTAGGGTTACAGTTAAGATTAGGATTACAGTTATTGTTAGGGTTAGTGTTAGGGTTAAGCTTAGGGTTAGGGTTAGTATTAGGTTTAGGGTTATTGTTTGTGATAGGGTTAGGGTTAGGGTTAGGGTTCAGGTTAGGATTAGAGTGAGTTTTCTAGTTAGGGTTAGGGTTAAGTTTAAGATGAGTGTTAGGGTTAGTGTTAGGGTTTGGCTTAGGTTTTGTGTTAGGTTTAGGGTTTGGGTTAGCATTAGGGTTAGATTTAGGATTAGGGATAGGGTTAGTGTTATAATTAGGATTAGGGTTAGGGTTAATCTTACAGTTAGAGTGAGGGTTAGGTTTAGGGTTAGTGTTAGGTTTAGGCTTAGGGTTAGTGTTAGTTTTAGTTACAGAGTTATGGTTGGGGATAGGGTTAGTGTTAGGGTTAGAGTTAACCTTCTGGTTAGTGTGAGGGTTAGTGTTAGGATTACGGTTAGGAAAAGTTTAGTGTTAGGGTTAGTTTAAGGTAAGGGTTATGGTTTGCGTTAGGATTTGTGTTAGGTTAGAGTTAGGGTTAAAGTTAACTTTTTTGTTAGGGTTATAGTTAGGATGTTAGTGTTATGGTTATGGTTAGGGTTAGGGTTCATGTTAGGGTTAGATTAGGGTTAGTGTTAGAATAAGGTGTAGGTTTATGTTTAGGGTTAGGGATAGGGTTATTGTTATGGTTAGGGTTATTGTTAGGGTTAGAATTAGTGTTTGGGTTTGGATTAGAAATAGGTTTAGGGTTAGTGTTAGGTTCAGGGTTAGATTTAGTGTTAGGGTTAGTGTTAGGTTTATGGTGAGGTTTAGTGTTAGTGTTAGTGTGGTGTTAGTGTTAGGTTTAGTGTTATGGTAAGGGTTAGGGTTAGGGTTCTGTCTAGGGTTAGGGTTACTGTTTGGTTTAGTGTTGTGTTAGGGTTAGCTTTAATGTTATTGTTAGGGTTACAGTTAAGATTATTTTTAGGTTAAGGGGTGTGGTTTGGGTTAGTGTTATTATTAGAGGTAAGGTTACGGTTAGTGTTAGTGTTTGGGATAGGGTTATAGTTAGGTTTAGGGTTAGTGTTAAGTTTAGGGTTAGTGTTAGAGTTAGATTTAGGGTTAAAATTAGGTGAGTGTTAGGGTTAGGGTAATGGTTAGAGTTAGGATTAGTGTTAGGGTTATGGTTAGGGTTAGGGTAAGGGACAGGGTTAGGATTAGGTTTAAGTTAGGGTTTGTGTTAGGGTTAGGGTTAGGTTTAGGGTTAGTGTTAGGGTTATCGTTAAGATTAGGGTTAGGTTTAGTGTTAGGGTTATGGTTAGTGTTAGGTTTAGGGTTTATTTGTTGTCTTAGGTTTTGCGATTGGGTTAGGGTTATGGTTAGGGTTATGATTAGGATTACCATTAGTGTTAGGGATAAGGTTATGGTTAGTGTTAGGGTTAAGGTTAGGGTTAGGAGTAGTGTAAAATTTAGGGTTAATGTTAGGGTTAGGGTTGGTTTTAGGGTTAGAATTGGTGTTTTGGTTATTTTTAGATTTAGGGTTAGGTTTAGGGTTAATCTTAGGGTTATCATTAGGGTTAGGTATAGGTTTAGTGTTATAGTTAGCATTAGAATTAGAGTTAGGTTTAGGGTTAGTGATAGTGTTAAGGTTAGGGTTAGTTTTATTGTTTTTGTTATTATTAGTGTTAGGTTTAATGTTAGGGTTAGTGTTAGGTTTAAGGCCAGTGTTAGAGTTAGGGTAAGCATTAGGGTTGGTGTTAGTGTTAGGGTTAGCATTAGGGTTAGGTTTACTGTTAGGGTTAGGGTTAGGCTTTGGGTTAGAATTAGTGTTAGGGTTAGGCTTATTCTTAGGTTTAGGGTTAGTGTTAGGTTTAGTGTTAAGGTTTGTGTTATGGTTAGGGTTTGGGTTAGTGTTAGTGTTACAGTTAAGTTTAGGGTTATGTTTATGTTTAGGATTAGTATTAGGGTTAGGTTTAGCATTAGGGTTAGTGTTAGGGTTAGGGTTAGTGTTTATGATAGGATTAGGTTTAGGGTTAGGTTTCAGGATAGGGTTAGGTTTAGTTTTAGAGTTAGCATTAGGGTTCGGTTTAGGGGTAGTGTTAGGGTTACTTTTAGGGTTAGGCTTAGGAAATGTGTTAGTTTTAGTGTTAAGGTTTTTGTTAGGTTACGGTTAAGATTAGAGTTAGATTTAGGGTTAAGCATAGGGTTACGTTTAGGGTTAGGATTAGTGTTAGGTTTAGGGTTAGGATTAGTTATAGGGTTAAAGTTGGGGATAGGGTTAGTGTTAGGGTTAGGATAAGGCTTAGTGTTAGTGTTAGGGTTAGGGTTAGATAAGAGTTAGGGTTAAAGGTAGGTTAGGGTTAGGGTTATGATTTGGTTAGTGTTTTTGTTAGGGTTAGCATTAGGGTTAGGGTTTGTGTTAGGGTTATGGTTATTGGGTGGGTTAGTTTAGTGTTACAGTTAGGGTTAGGGTTAGGTTTCCTGTTAAAGTTACTGTTAGGGTTAGTTTTGGTGTTAGTTGTATGTTTACATTTAGGGCTCAGATGAATGTTATTGTTAGAATTAGTGTTAGTGTTAGGATTAGTGTTTGGGTTAGTGTTAGAGTTAGGTTGAGGTTTAGTATTAGCATTAGGGTAAGAGTGAGTGTTAGGGTTAGGTTTACATTTATGGTGAGGTTTAGGGTTAGTGTTACTGAAAGGATTAGGTTTAGTTATAGGGTTAGTGTTAGTGTTAGTGTTAGGGTTAGGGTTAGGTTAGGTTTAGAATTATTATAAGGTTTAGTGTTAGTGTTATGATTAGACATAAGGTCAGGATTAGGGTTCGTGTTAGGTTTAGGTTTAGGGTTATGGTTAGGGTTAATTTTAGTGTTAAGGTTAGGGAAATGGTTAGGTTTAGGGTTAATGAAAAGTTTAGGGTTAATGTTAGTGTTAGGATTAGGGTTAGGGTTCTTGTTACTGTTAGGGTTAGGGTTAGTGTTAGGGTTAGGGCTAGGTTTAGGGTAAGCTTTAGTGTTAGTGTTAGTCTTAGGTTTAGGGAGAGTGTTAGGGTTAGGGATAAGTTTAGGTTAGGGCTAGCTTTAGGGTTAGGTTTAGTATTATAGTTAGGTACGGTTATGGTTAGGGTTTGTTTTAGAGTTAAGGTTATGTTTATGTTTACTTTTATGGTTAGGGTTAGGGTTAGGTTTCAGGCTAGGTTTTGAGTTAGTTTTAGAGTTAGGGTTAGGTTTAGGTTTAGGGTTAGTGTTAGAATTAGTGTTCGTGTGAGGGATATGGTTTGTGTTAGGGTAAGGGTTAGGGTTAAGGTTAGGGTTATGGTTATATGGTTAGTATTGGGGTTATAATGAGGCTTAGGGTCAGGTTTAGGATTAGTTTTAGGGTTACTTGTAGGTAAATCTTAGTGTTAGCCTTAGGGTTAGGATTTTTTGTTAGGGTAATGTTTAGTGTGAGGGTTAGGGGTATGGTTAGGTTTAGGGTTATGTTCAGTGTTAGTGTCAGTTTTAGGTTTTGGGAAAGGGATAGTGTTAGGGTTAGGGATAGGTTCAGGGTTACTTTTAGTTTTAGGGTTAGAATTAGGGTTAGGGTTAGTGTTACTGTTAGGGTTAGGGTTGTGGTAAGGGTTAATGTTAGGTTAGGGTGAGGGTTATGGTTAAGGTTAGTTTTGGGGTTAGGATTAGGTTTAATGTTCAGGTTATGTTTAGGGGTAGTTTTGGAATTAAGTTTATGGTTTGTGTCAGGGTAAGTGTTAAGGTTAGTGTTTGGGTAAGAATTATGTTTTGTGTTAGGTTAAGGGTTAAGTTTAGATTTTGTGGTAGGGTTAGAGTTAAAATTAGGGTTTTAGTTATGATTAGAAAGAGGGTTAGAGTGAGGTTTAGGGTAAGTTTTAGGGTTAGTTATAGGGTTATGGGTATATTAGGTATAGTGTTAAGGTTAGCGTTAGGGTTATTATTAGCGTTAGAATTAAAGTAAGGGTTATGGATAGGGTTAGTGTTAGATTAAGGATAGGCTTAAGCTTAGGGGTAGTGACAGGGTTAGTGTTGGGGTTATAGTTAGTGTTAGGATCAGGGTTAAGTTTAGTGTTAGTTTTAGTGTTAGGTAAGTGTTAGGTTTCGGGTTCAGTTTAGGATAAGGTTAGTGTTAGGTTTAGGCTTAGGGTTAGGGTTATGTTTAGCGTTGGATGTTGGTTAGTGTTAGGTTTAGGGTTAGTGTTAAGTTTAGTGTTAGGATTAGGGTTATATTTAGGGTTGGAGTTAGGTTTATGGTTGGGGTTAGGGTTAGTGTTAAGGTTAGGGTTAGTTTTAGGGTTAGTGTTAGTGTTAGGGTTAGGGTTAGGTAAGGATTAGGGCTAGGGTTAGGGTTAGTTTTAGATTTGTGTTAGGGATTTGGTTATATTTAGTGTAAGGGTTAGGGTTAGGGATTGGTTTAGTGTTAGGTTTAGGGTTAGAGTTTGGGTTAGGGTTGTGTATTGGTTAGTGTTAGTGTTACTCTTATGGTTAGGATTATGTTATAGTTAGTGTTAGTGTTAGGTTTAGGGCTGGGTTAATTTTAGTGTTAGTGTTAGGTAAAATTTATGGATAATGTTAGGGTATGTTTATGGTTGTGTTTTGGGTTAGGAAATGTGTTAGGGTTATGGTTAGGATTAGGGTTAGGGTTATTTTAGGTTTAGATTTAGGTTTAGGGTTAATGTTAGGATTAGAGTTAGTGTTAGGGTTAGTGTTAGGTTAGGGTTAGGGTTAGGGTTAGGGTTAGGTTCAGTGTTGGGGTTATTGTTAATTTTAGGGTTAGTGTTAGGGTTAGGATTAGGGTTAGGTTTAGTGTTAGAGTTAGGGATATGGTTAGAGTTCATGTTAGGTTTATGATTAGGGTTAGGGTTAGGGTTACAGTTATGTTTAGGTTTAGGTTTAGGGTTAGGACTAGTGTTTGGGTTAGTGTTAGAGTTAGGTTTAGGGTTAGTGTTAAGGTTAGATTTAGGGTTAGTATTATGGTTATGTTTATGTTTAGGGTTAGCGTTAGGGTTGCTGTTAGAGTTAAAGTTAAGGTAGGCTTATGGGTAGTGTTAGGGTTAGGGATTTGTTTAGGGTTTGTGTTAGAGGTAGGTTTAGGTTTAAAATTATGGTTAGGCTAAGGTTTGGGTTAGGGTTAGGGTCAGGGTTAGTGTTGAGGGCCACAGCAGAGTAGGGATGAAGCATGGCATTTTTGCCAGAACACAGTGGTTTAGAGGTGAAGTCAACAAGCCATTGAGATGGTGATGGTTATGTTAAGCTGTGTATTCAATTGTATATTAGACCCCTGCTGTCTGCCTCACCCTGCTACTTTGGAGTTCTCATGCTTCTTTGGAGTTTTTGCAGGGATTTCTGTGGAGTTCAGGTTGGTTGGGGAAGTGCCAGAGGAGGGATTTCCAGAGGAGAGATTTCTGGTTGGGGTGTGGCATGTCCCAAAAGAAGGCAGTGTGCATGGCATTTGTGGGAGTGTAGAGAATAAAAGTGTTCCTGTTTTGAACCTATATGGCTGTGTGGTAGCTCAGTTATTTTGTGCCCAGCCAGATTGCTGCAGTTACTGTTAGGGTTAGGGTTAGGTTCATGGTTACATTAGCATTAGGGTTAGGATTCCTGTTAGGGTTAGGGTTAGGGTTAATGTTAAGGTTATGGTTATGTTTATGGTTACATTATGGTTAGGGCGGGGTAAAGGTAATTGTTAGGGTTCTGGTAAGGTTTAGGATTTGGTTTAATGTTAGGGTTAGGTTTAGGGCAAGGGTTAATGTTAGATCTAGGGTTCGTGTCAGGGTTAAGGTTAGGGTTAGTGATAGCTTTATGTTTATGTTTAATGTTAGGGTTAGCATTAGGGTTATACATAGGTTTAGGATTAGTGTTAGGATTAGGGATAGGGTAACGGTTAGCTTCAGGGTTAGGGTTAGGTTAAGGGTTATTATTGAGGCTAGGTTTAGGGTTAGGATTAGGGTTAGGGTTAAAGTTAGGGTTAGTGTTTGTGTTAGGGTTAATTTTAGGGTTAGGGTTATCAATAGGGTTTGTGTTAGGATTAGATTTAGGGTTAGTGTTAGGTTTAGTGTTAGGGTTACAGTTAGGGTAAAATTTAGAGTTAGGGTTAGGTTTAGGGTTATGGTTAGATTTAGTGTTAGGGATACGGTTAGGGTTATATTTAGGATTATAATAAAGGTTAAGATTAGGGTTAGAGTTAGGTTGAGAGTGAGGGTAAGGTTAGGGTTAAGGATAAGGTTAGGGTTAGGCTTAGTGTTATGGGTAGGGTTAGGGTTAGGATTAGTGTTAGTATTAGAGTTAGGGTTTGGTTTAAAATTAGGATTAGGGTTATGGTTCATATTAGGGTTAGGGTTAGGGTTTGTGTTAGTTTTAGGTTTAAGTGTAGGGTTAGGTTTAGTGTTAGGGATAGGTTAGGGTTTGTGTAATGATTAGGGTTAGGGTTAGGGTATGGTTGGTGTTAGGGTTAGGGTTTAGGTTAGTGTTAGTGATAGAATTTGAGTTAAGATTAGTGTTAGGTTAGGTTACTGTTAGGGTCCAGTTAGGATTAGGGTTATGGTTATGGTTATGGTTAGGGTTAGGGTTGGGGATAGGGTTGCAGTTAGGTTTAGTTTTAGGATTAGGGTTAGTGTTACGGTTAGCTTTAGGGTTAGGGTTTGGGTTAGAGTTAGAGTTAACATTAAGTTTAGGCCTAGGGTTAGTATTTTGGTTAGGGTTATTGTTAGGGTAATGAATAGCATTAGAGTTAGTGTTAGGAATAGGGTTTTGGATAGGATTAGGGCTAGAATTAGGGTTATGGTTAGGGCTAGGCTTAGGGTTTGGGTTAGGTTTAGGGTATAGGTTAGGTTTTGACCTAGGGTTAGTGCTAAAGTGTGGTTAGGTTTAGGATTATGTCTAGGGTTTGATTTATGGTTAAGGTTAGGGTTAGTGTTAGGTTAAGGGCTAAGGTTGTCTTTAGATTTAGGGTAATAGGTTTAGATGTTGGGTTATGGTTACGGGTAGTTTTAGGTTTAGCATTAGTGTGGTTAGGGCTAAGATTATCATTTGAGTTAAAGTAATGGATAGGGTTAGATGTCAGTTTAGGGTTACAGGTAGTTTTAGGTTTAGTGTTAGTATTAGGGTTTTTACTAGATTTAGTGTTATAGTAAGGGTTAGGGTTTTTTCTAGGGTTAAGGCTACGATGAGGGTTACATTTAGGTTTAGGTCTAGGATTATGTTTACAATTAGGATTATAGCTAGGGTTATCATTAGGGTTAAGGTTCGGTTTAGGGTAATGGATAATTTTAGAGATAGTATTAGGGCTAGTGTTACCATTATGATTAGGGCTAGAATTAAGATTAGGGATAGGGATAGGGTTATGTTTAGGATTTGGTTTTGGGTTTTATCTAGGGATAGGTCTAAGGTGAGAGTATGGTTAGCGTGAGATTTAGGTTTAGTGTAAGGGATAAGGTTAGGTTAGGGTTAGGGTTACGCTTTTGGCTACATTTAGGCCTAGGATTAGGGCTAGGTTTTGTGTTAGGTTTAGAGCTAGTTTTAGTGCTATGGTCATGTAAGGGTTATGTTTACAGTTATGGCTAGGTCTAGTGTTAGGTTTAGTTTTCAGTTTGGGTCAGTTTTATAGCTAGGATTAGTGTTAGTGTCAGGGTCTTTGTTTGGATTAGGGTTAAGGTTGTGGCTAGAGCCAGAATCAGGATTGGTTAGGTTTAGAGGTAAGGTTACTGTTTGGCTTAGGTTAAGGGTTATCATTAGAGCTAGGGCTAGTTTTTTGTTTAGGTCTTGGTTAAAGATATGGCTAGATTTAGGATTAGGTTTAATCTAGGGCTAGTGTTATGGTTAAGTTTAGATATAGGGTTATGGGTAGGTCTAGTGTTAGGGTTTGGATTAGGTTCAGGGTCAGAATAAGGGTCAGGGTTAGGGTTAGAATTTGGGTTATGGTTATAACAAGAATGAGAGCTATGGTTATGACTAATAATAGGGTTAGTGTTTGGGTTACACTAAGGATTAGTTTTAGGACTAGGTTTAACATTAGGGTTGGGGTTTCGCTAGGGTAAAGTATAAAGTTAGATCTAGGGTTAGAGCTAGCGTTCGGGTTAGGGTTAGGGCTAGTGTCAGGGATAGGGTGAAAGATGGGGTTAGGTCTCAGATTTGGGATGTGTTTTGGTTAGCATTAGTTTAAGGTTACGGCTAATGTATGATATAGGTTTATGATTAGAATTAGTTTTAGAATTAGGGTTAGGACCAGGTCTAGTGTTATCTTAAGGTTTAGGTTTTGAGTGATATTAAGAGTTAGGGTTAATATTAATGTCAGAGACAGCTTTAGAGGTAGATTTAGTGTTAAGATTAGGACTCACATTAGGGCTAGGCTTAGGGCTAGATATAAGGTTAGGGTTTGGTTGAGTTAAAAGTTTAGGGTCAGTGTTAGGCTCAGTTTTGTTTTAGGGCTAAGCCTATGGTTAAGACTAGTTTTAGGATTAGCATTGGGGTTAGGGCTAGTTTTAGGGTTATGTTTAGGTGTAGAATTAGGGTTAAATTTAGAGTTATGTTTAGATCTATGGTTAGGGCAAGGTGTAAGATTAGGGCTAGGGCTATTCTAGGCTATGGCTACAAATAAGGTTACAGTAAGTGATGAGGTTACAATTAGGGTTAGGGTGAGAGTTATAGTTAGTCTTAAAGCTAGGATTAGGATTAGGTTTAGGATTAGGTCTAGGGTTAGTGTTATGGTTAGTCCTAGGGTTAAGGTTAGGGCTAGGTTTAGTGTTAGGATAAGGGTTTGGGTTAGGTTTAGTGTAAGCAACGGGGTTATAACTAGGTTTATTGCTAGGGAGAGGGTTAGAATTAGGGTTAGTGTTATGATTAAGGCTAGGTTTTTGGCTAGGATGATAGCTAGTTTTTGTGTAGTGTTAGGGCTAGGTTTAGGGCTAGGGCTAATGTCAGGTATAGGATTACAGTTAGAGATAGGTTTTGGTTTATGTTTATGGTTAGGTATACTGTAAGGGTTAAATTTAGGGTAAGGGTCAAGTTTACATCTATGTGTGGTAAGCCATTCTTATAGATGCACAAGAAAAGGCTATGATTGTACAGGCTCTTGCGGCCTTAGAAAATGGCATTTCTCCACAAATCTGGCTTGCACATCTTAAACAGTGACTTCTGGGCAGGGCCATTGCACCCCAAGTTAGTTTCACATTGCACTGGGATTGGCCTGTCCTCTTCCTTATTCTCTCCCAGTGCTGAATAGCCCTTGCACTCTGCAGGTCTTGTTACCATTGCACGCAGATGGGTTTCAGGACTGGTCTTTCTTCTCGGCTACAGACTCTTTACCTTCTTCTGGGGCTTAGGGATTGTGTTGCCAACTTAAATTTTGTCATTATTACCAGGCTACCTGTGTTACCCTACTTCTCACCGTCATCACGATGCAGGATGCGAGGCAAGGCACTGCACTTGAGTGATCCTTCAACGGACCTCAAGGAAAGCATGTCCTATTGCATGTGGGTTTGACGTCCACGCCACGCCCTATGAAAAAAGGCGTGGGCTGATATGGGATCAGGTCTGGGGAAGGCGCCTCCTTGGGACTGAACCATACATTGCAGCCACTTCTGCACAGTGGGATAGGACCTCTACTTTCGCCTGCATTGTTATATAAAATAGAAGGGGGAACTGTGGTAAGCCATTCTTATAGACCGTGGCCGCCATTAGAAGATGGCGCCGGCTTCCACTGTGGCCTGTGGTAAACAACTCCTTTTATGGAGAGTTGGTGTGCAATCCCTTACCACCCTATGATAGAGATCCACGTGGCAGCTTAGGATTGGGATGCGGGGGGCTTTATTAAGCTGTGCTTGGGCGTGGCGGGCGCGCGCGCTAAAAGATGATACATGACTCAAGGCCTGAAGAAACTGCTGAAAGAAGAATCCTGTGTTGTGTTTTCCCTTGCCGGCGAGGGGTCGCAACAGTTGGTGGCCCACATGGGGAACATATTCCTCGAACCCAGGATCCAGAACTTTCAGCAGTCAGGGTGGTGCACCAGTAAGTTCCCAGGTAAGTGGGAATCCGCAAGTAAGTAGCGGGACGCTCCTCTGTAGAAAAGGAGAGAGCGGGGATTTTTGTACTTTCACTTTCATTATATCTTTGGAGACATTATGGGCGCTACCTCTTCAAGCCCAATTTTGTTGGCCCTAGATGGGTTGCTACGTTCAAAAGGACTTAAGGTAAAGCAGAGCACTTTGCAGATGTTTTTGAGAGAAGCTGATAAAGCAGCTCCTTGGTTTGCCTTTTCAGGGAGTCTTACAATTCCTAGCTGGGACAAATTAGGGAAAGATCTAGATTTCGCTCGTGAGCAAGGCACCTTAGAGGGTGATGTTATACCACTTTGGAAGTTAGTTAGAGGATGTATAGCCGATAGTAAATGCCAAGAAGCTGTGAGTGAGGGTCAAGCTGTTCTTGAGCAACTACATGAGGAAAAATCTGAAGGATCACATAGTGAAGTGGCAGAGAGTATTAAGAGTAAGAGTAGTGAGAAGGCAAAAGAGCCTGAAAATAAAAATAGGAGAAGGCTCTCCCCAGACTTGACCGAATTAAAAATGCCTGAGAACACAAGTGACTCAGAGAGTTCTGAGGACCTTGATATATTGCTACAACAACTACGTAAGATAAAAATAAAAAAAAGAAGAAAAGGGAGACACAGGGCACGCAGGCTTACTGTAAGAAGGGGAAGGGATCTAATATTGGTCAACAAAACCCTGAGGAGGAGGAGGTAGAATATCTAGAAGAAGATATGGTGCTGGTTGCCCCACCCCCGTATGTGGGGGGGAGCCAAGGTTCCAGGAGATCTTTTCATGCGCAAGTTTGGAGGACAGTTAATACAGATATGGGACTTGCATACCCTGTATTTCAGGACAACAACAGGGGAAGATATCATGAGCCTTTAGACTTTAAGATAATTAAAACCATGGCAGAATCTGTCCGCACTTATGGCATAGATGCCGCTTTCACCCTTACTCAGGTGGAGGAACTTACTAGATTTTGCATGACTCCTTCAGATTGGGCTAGTCTAGTCCGCACTTGTGTTTCCCCAGGGAAATACTTGGATTGGAGAGCATTTATGCTAGAGGGTGCAGTAGAGCAAGCTGCCCAAAATCATGCAGCGGGATGCCCTGCCTGGGATAAGGATATGCTTTTGGGACAAGGCAGGTTTGCTAATCAACAAACATGATACCCCCCTGAAGTATATGAACAGATTAATAACATTTGTATCCGTGCATGGAAATCACTCCCAAAAGAGGAGAAGTGTCTGGCAATTTGACTAAAATTATACAAGGCCCCACAGAACCTTTCTCAGACTTTGTTGCCAGGATGGTGGACGCCGCAGGAAAAATCTTTGGTGACCCTGATAGAGCAATGCCCTTGATTAAACAACTTGTCTTTGAACAATCTACTAAAGAATGTAAAGCAGCTATTACTCCTTATAAAAACAAAGGCATAGAGGCCTGGATGAAAGTCTGTAGAGAAATAGGTGGGCCATTAACTAATGCAGGCCTTGCTGCTGCTGTCCTTCAATTATCACATAAATCCAGCCCTGTTGCCGGAAAGTGTTTTGGGTGTGGTCAAGGAGGACATTTTAAACGAGACTGTCCTAACAAGAAGGGAACATCCAAAATTGAGCCCACCTCTGTTAGCCATCAACCGGGTTTATGCCCCAGATGTAAAAAGGGAAAGCATTGGGCCAATGAGTGTAGGTCCGTCAGAGATATACATGGTCAACCTTTAAAACATAGAAACATGTCAAAAAACGGCCGGGGGGGCCCCCGACCCCAGGGCCCGCAAATATATGGGGCAATGGAAAATGGGACAATGGAAACCGAGTCATGGCCGTCCCTGCGCCATCCCAAGAATCGCAGAGAGCCACTGCAGGTGCTGCGGGACTGGACCTCTGCTCCGCCGCCAGACTCGTATTAACACCTAAAATGGGAGTCCAACTGGTGGAGACTAAATTTAAAGGACCTTTACCACCTGGCACTGTGGGCTTGCTGATTGGGCGTGCTTCCTCTGTCCTACAAGGCCTTCATGTTTTCCCTGGGATTATTAATCCGGACACGGTGGGAACAGTGAAGGTTATGGCGGAGGCTCCAAAAGGCATTGTGTCCATCTCTCCAGGAGATCGGATTGCTCAATTACTAATTTTACCCAGTTTACATGCCCGCTTTCCTGCTGATTCCCTTTTAAGGACAAATGATGAGAATGGAGCCACCGGAGGGAATTGTGTTTATTTGTCCTTGGATATGAGTGACCGTCCTATTTTAGAGCTAATTATAGAAGGAAAAGCGATTTTAGGGCTACTAGATACTGGAGCAGATCGTAGCATAATTGCATTAAAGGACTGGTCAAAGGGGTGGCCGGTGCAGCTCTCAGATCAATCCCTAAGAGGTTTGGGATACGCTCAAGCTCCACAAGTCAGCTGCAGGCATTTATCATGGAAAGATTCTGAAGGACGTTCTGGCACTTTTCAACCATATGTGCTCGATCTCCCAATCTCTCTATGGGGACGTGATCTTATGAAGGACATGGGGTTTCAACTTAGTAATGAATACTCAGCAGTTGCCCAAAAGATAATGAAAGACATGGGATATAGACCAGGTGTTGGATTAGGAAAAAATTTGCAGGGGCGTAGACATCCTTTAGAACCTCAACAAAAACTTGATAGATATGGGCTGGGTTTTTCTTAGGGGCCGCTGAGGATCAGGTGCCCATTACCTGGAAAACAGGGGAGCCGGTGTGGGTGCCTCAGTGGCCACTCTCCTCTGAAAAATTGACTGTAGCTCATGCTTTAGTAAAAGAACAATTAAAGTTGGGACATATAAAGCCCTCCACTTCTCCATGGAATACACCCATATTTATTATTAAAAAGAAGTCTGGGAAATGGCGGTTGTTACATGATCTACTGGCCATTAATGCTAAAATGCAGCTCATGGGACCCATTCAGAGAGGTTTGCCTTTGCTTTCAACAATTCCAAAAAATTGGCCAGTGATATGTATAGACATTAAAGATTGTTTCTTTTCCATTCCATTGCATCCTCAGGACTCCGAACATTTTGCTTTTACTCTGCCTTCATGTAATCATGAGGAACCTGATCAAAGGTTTGAATGGGTGGTTTTGCCTCAAGGCATGGTCAATAGTCCTACAATGTGTCAAATGTTTGTAGGAGCGACCATTGTTCCACTCAGACAAAGGTATCCATTGTTAAAGTGTATACATTATATGGATGATATATTGCTGGCAGCCAAAACGAAATGTATGTTGGAAGCAGCTTACACTGATTTAGTACATTTATTACAATCAAAGGGCTGGCTTATTTCACCTGATAAAGTAAAAACAGGAGATTCTATTGATTATCTTGGTGCTAGTATCTCTTGTAAAACTATTACACCCGAAAAGGTGACTCTCAGGACTGATAATTTACGTACCTTAAATGATTTCCAAAAATTATTGGGTGACATTAATTGGATTAGGGGTTACTTACATATTACCAATGCTGAATTAAAACCCTTGTATGAAATTCTTAAAGGTGATTCAGACCTTTCTTCCCCTCGGCATCTTACTGAGGAAGCAAGGTCAGCGTTGCTGAAAGTGGAGGAGGCTATACAACATGCTAGCCTTTGCAGGCTTCAAGAGGATAAGCCTCTTCAATTATGTGTGCTCGCCACTGTGCGGCAACCCACTGGAGTTTTATGGCAAGATGGTCCTTTATTGTGGATACATCCACGTATATCCCCTGGAAAATCCCTTGAGTATTATCCTGATGCAGTTGCTTCCTTAGCTATGTTAGGGATGCAACAAAGTATACAATTTTTTGGTTTTCCTCCGACGTCTGTGATTGTCCCTTATATGTGTCAACAAATTCAAGTTTTGTGTGCTAACCTGGATAATTGGGCTATATTGCGATGCTCTTTTCCAGGAGAGATAGATAATCACTATCCTTCACATCCTCTTATAACATTTGTTAAGGAACATCCTATCATTTTTCCTAAAATCACTTCTTCTACGCCTATCCCAGGAGCTGTAAATATCTTTACAGATGGATCCAAAACTGGTATTGGAGCCTATGTAGTAAATGATCAACCTCCTATCCAACATCAGTTTCCTCCTGGCAATCCACAATGGGTGGAGTTACAAATTGTCATAAAAGTATTTGAACAATGTCCGTTTCCTTTTAACTTAATCTCAGATTCTATTTATGTAGTTCAAGCTTTAAAGGTGTTGGAAGCAGTGGGTCCCATACACACATCAGGAGTAATGTCTTCCCTTTTTCTCCATCTTCAAACACTGATTTGGAATCGCTCTGCCTGTTTTTACCCTTTGCATATTTGAGCTCACACAGGTTTACCGGGTGCTCTTTCTGCTGGCAATGCCCAAGCTGACCTTGCTACTCGTCCTTCTTGGATATTCCTCGTTTCCTCCTTAGACCAAGCTAGAAACTTTCATAGTAAATTTCATGTCAATGCATGAGCACTTCAAAAGCGCTTTAGTATCTCCCGTGCTGATGCTCGCCAGATTGTCTTGGATTGCCCTAATTGTGTCATTTTGCATCATCCTCCTTCTGTGGGTGTAAATCCTCGTGGTTTGCGGTCTTTAACAATATGGCAAATGGATGTCACTGATATCCCTGACTTTGGCAAGCTTAAGTATGTCCATGTGTTTGTGGATACTTGTTCTGGCATTATCCATGCTTCTGCTTTGTCTGGTGAAAAGGCTGGAAATGTTATCACGCATTGCTTGGAAGCCTGGGCAGCATGGGGCTTACCACAGACCATTAAAACGGACAATGGTCCAGCGTATACTGGACGACAATTTTCTTCCTTTTGCAGCCAGATGGGTATCCAGCTTGTCCATGGTTTACCTTACAATCCAAAATGTCAGGGCATTGTAGAGCGTGCTCATAAGACTCTAAAAGAGATGTTAATAAAACAAAAAGGGGGAATTGGCTTAGGCCACACCCCAAAAGAGCGCCTCTCCCTGGCTCCATTTACCATTAATTTCTTGAATTTGGACATCCAAGGGCGCTCTGCTGCGACTAGGCACTGTTCGCCCTCTGCCCCGAACTTGGGCATGTTAAGTGGAAAGATGTACTTTCTGGACAATGGTATGGGCCTAATCCCGTGCTGGCATGGGCACGAGGTTCCGTCTGTGTTTTCCCACAGGACCGGACGGAGCTGGTGTGGGTTCCAGAACGCCTGACAAGAAGAGTCCCGACATCAATCAACCAACAACAGGAGGCCCTACAACAATCTCATGATGAGGACCATCCTTCTACTGAGTGTCCTGATTCTAATGCTGATATCGATGGTACAGGGGACATCAATGCAGTGGTGGGCAGTAGCTCGAACGTGGCCAATGCCGATGCCTGTTCATAGCAATTCTAGTGTTCTCCCCACTCTTTTTTCTACTTCATGTGAGATGTCTGCTCCTTGTGTTTCCCCTAGAGGGGACCAAGATCGGTCCTTCAATCTCTCCAGCATCAATCTCACAGGAGTTTTTTGCTTCAGTTTTTCCAAGGGTGATTGCATCCATTTAAAACTTAAGAACTTGACTAACTGGGAGGACCCATTGCAGTACAGTCGGATCTCGCAGGGAGTTTTGGTTGCAGCGCTCCTACAAGTTAGCTCAGGGAAAAATGAGGGCTCAGGAACCCCGACAAATACTTCTGAGCTTAATATTACCACTCTGGCCATTACTTCCCAGGTGTTAATTCCGTTGTCTCCTAATCAGACCTTTAATGCCACTCATTTTAAGGCTTCTCATTGCACTCCTGAGTATAGCTTCCCCCCAACATTCACGCCTTGTCAAGATCATACTTGGGAGAAACATCAGGTCGCTAAAGGTTTCTCCTTTTCCCCCTCTCTTAAAAGATACTTGTATAATTCTTCCAACAATAATTCCTCTATAGGAGCAGGTTGGTCTTGGTTTCAATGGTTGATTTCCAATGAGAAGGGAGCCACAGCTGATATTTCCTCTTTGGCTCAATTACGAGGAGTCCAAAGTTGGCTGTTTAATGTTTCTGGAAGTACCCAAGACTCGGAGCGAGGTAGGAGGCTTAGAATTTCTGCATATAATTCACAATTATCTAATGCTACATTACCCTCCTCAGCAGTCTGTCTCCAATCTCCGTTCCTGTTTCTTTTGGCTAATGATACATCACAGGGGATGCTTAATTGTTCTAATATTACCTGCTATTTGTCTGAGTGTTGGAATGGCTCCTAGACCACAGAAGTGGTTATGAAAGTTCCCACCTTTGTCCCTATTCCAGTTACTGCAGATCCAGAGTCTTTTCCTATTGTTGAACTGATTAGAGCCCGTAGAGATTTTGGAATTATGGCAGCTATAGTGACAGCTGTGGCGGTATCTGCTGCTGCAGCAGTTACAGCTGGAGTAGCCATGGCCAGCCAGGTACAAACTGCTGCCACTATTAATCAGGTTATTCAAAAAACATCCACCATACTTGAATCTCAAAGTAGAATTAATCAACACATTTTATCTGGGATTCTGGCTGCCAATCAAAGGATAGATCTGCTTCAAGCTCAAGTTGAGGAGTTGTTTGATCTAGTACATTTGGGTTGTGTTGATCAACGTGCGCATTTATGTATAACCTCTGTCAGAATTAATGATTCCAGAAATGCCTCCCGCATCATCGGGGAGTATCTATCCGGAACCTGGTCCATGGAAGCAGAAAACTTGATCCAGTCTCAACTAACTCAGATTGCTGTTTTGAATAGTACCCGTGTCGAACCAGTGACTTTGGGTCAATTCACCAGTTGGCTATCCTCTGCCTTTTCCTTCTTTAAGGAATGGGTGGGAGTGGGCATTTTTGGGGCAATGTGTTGCTTTGGTGTTGTACTTTGTTTGTGGCTTCTCTGTCGCCTTAAAACTCGCCATGCACAAGAAAAGGCTATGATTGTACAGGCTCTTGCGGCCTTAGAAAATGGCATTTCTCCACAAATCTGGCTTGCACATCTTAAACAGTGACTTCTGGGCAGGGCCATTGCACCCCAAGTTAGTTTCACATTGCACTGGGATTGGCCTGTCCTCTTCCTTATTCTCTCCCAGTGCTGAATAGCCCTTGCACTCTGCAGGTCTTGTTACCATTGCACGCAGATGGGTTTCAGGACTGGTCTTTCTTCTCGGCTACAGACTCTTTACCTTCTTCTGGGGCTTAGGGATTGTGTTGCCAACTTAAATTTTGTCATTATTACCAGGCTACCTGTGTTATCCTACTTCTCGCCGTCGTCACGATGCAGGATGCGAGGCAAGGCACTGCACTTGAGTGATCCCTCAACGGACCTCAAGGAAAGCATGTCCTATTGCATGCGGGTTTGACGTCCATGCCACGCCCTACGAAAAAAGGCGTGGGCTGATATGGGATCAGGTCTGGGGAAGGCGCCTCCTTGGGACTGAACCATACATTGCAGCCACTTCTGCACAGTGGGATAGGACCTCTACTTTCGCCTGCATTGTTATATAAAATAGAAGGGGGAACTGTGGTAAGCCATTCTTATAGACCGTGGCTGCCATTAGAAGATGGCGCCGGCTTCCACTGTGGCCTGTGATAAACAACTCCTTTTATGGAGAGTTGGCGCGCAATCCCTTACCACCCTATGAGAGAGATCCACGTGGCAGCTTAGGATTGGGATGCGGGGGCTTTATTAAGCTGTGCTTGGGCGTGGCGGGCGCGGGTGATAGAAGATGATACATGACTCAAGGTCTGAATAAACTGCTGAAAGAAGAATCCTGTGTCATGTTTTCCCTTGCCGGAGAGGGGTCGCGACATCTATGTGTACTATTAGGGTCAGTGTTTGGCTTAAGGTTTTGTTTAGGTTAAGGTTTAGGTTTAGGGCTCAAATTATCATTAGGGTTAGAGTTAGGGTTAGGGTAATGATTTGTCTAAGGATTAGGGTTCAGGTTAGTTTTAGGGCAATGGATAGGTTTAGGGATTGCAATAGAGTTAGGGTTAGGCCAAGGGATAGCATTTGTGTTACGATTATGATTAGGGTAATGGATAGAATAGAGCTAGAGTTAGGGCTAGCGTTATCGTTGGGATTAGGGCTAGGGTAAGGGTAGTTGATATAATTAGAGCTATGGTTAGGGCTATGATTAATGTTAGGATTAGGGCTACTGTTAGGTTAGGGTTTGGGATAGGGCTAGAGTATTGTTAAGGGTAAAGGTTAGGCCTTGATCTGGGTTAGGTCTAAAGTGAGGCTTAGGGTTAGGTTTAGGGCTGGGGTTAGGTTTAGGGTAACACTTAGGGCTATGTTCAGGCCTAAAATTAGGGCTAGGTTTTTGTTAGTTTAGGCCTAGGCTTAGGTACAGGGGTAATATAAGAGCTAGTGTTATGATTAGGGCTAGTTTTATGGTTAGGGTTATGACTAGGTCTAGTGTTAGTATTAGGTTTTGGTTTAGGGTGAGCTTTGGAGCTAGGATTATGTTAGGGTCAGGGCCAGTGTTCAGGTTAGTGTTAGTGTTGGGTTTAGTGCCAGAATTAGGACTAGTGTTAGGTCTAGGGGTAGAGTTAGTGTTTGGGTTAGGTTAAGGGTTATTTTTAGGGCTAGGGCTAGATGGTTGTTCAGGTCTAGGGCTAGAGATATGATTAGACTTTGGATTAGGTTTAAGTCTAGTGCTAGTGTTAGGTTTAGGTTTAAGTATATGATTACCGGTAGGGCTAATGTTAGGGTTCGGTTTCGGGTTATACCTATGGTTAGTGTTAGGGTCAGGTTTATACCTATGGTTAGTGTTAGGGTCAGAATAAGTGTTAGGGTTAGGGTTTTGGTTTGGGTTAGGGTTAGAGATAGAACAAAGTTTAGGGTTAGGAGAAATAATATGGTTAGATTTTGGGTTAGGCTAAGTATTAGTGTTAGGACTAGGGTTAGCTTTAGGTTTATGGTTTAGCTTAAGGTAATGGATAGCATTAAAGCCAGAGTTAGATCTAGGGTTATGGTATGGATTAGGTCTAGTTTTAGGGTTAGGATTAAAACCAGTGTTAGCGCTTGGCTTAGGGACAGATTTGGGGTTAGGTTGGGATAGTTTTAGGCCTACAAGTAATGTATAAACCAGGGTTATGATTAGGGCTATTTTTTGAGTAATTGTTACGGCTAGATAAAGTGATAGGGTTAGAGTTACTGTTTTCGTGATGTTTAGAGCTAAGGTTAGTGTTAGGGTCAGGGTCAGTGTTGAGGTTATATTTAGGGTTAGGGTAAAACCCAGAATTATCACTATAGTTAGGTCTAGGTTTAGGGATGGTGTTTGTGTTAGGTTAAGTTTTATCATTAGGGCTAGGGCTAGGTTTTCATTTAGGTGTAGCGCTAGAGATATGGCTAGAGTTAGGATTAGGTTTAGGTCTAGGGCTATTGTTAGGGTTAGTTTTAGGTATAGGTTTATTGCCAGTGCTATTGTTAGGGTTCAGTTAGGGTCCAGTTTAGGCATATGGTTACTGTTAGGGTCAGAATAAGAGTCAGGGTTAGGTTTAGGTTTTGGGTTATGGTTAGAGCTAAAATGAGGGCTAGGGTTAAGACTAGTAATAGGGTGAGGGTTTGGGTTAGGCTAAGGATTAGGGTTAGGCCTAGGGTTAGCATTAGGTTTAGGGTTAGCTTAGGGTAAGGGATAGGATTAGAGCTTGGATTATGGCTATGTTTAGGGTTAGGGTTAGGGATAGTGTTAGGTTTAGGTTTAGGGTTATGGCTAGGGTTAGGTCTTGCATGAAGGCTAGGTTTTGGTTAGATTTAGGGCTAGTTTTAGAGTTATGGCCAATGCATGGACTAGGGTTACGATTTGGGCTAGTTATAGGATTAGGGTTAGAACTAGGTCTAATGTAAGGTTTAGGTATAACATTCAGAGCTAGGGTTAGTGTTAGGGTCAAATTCAAGGTCAGAGTATTTTTAGGGCTAGGGTTTAGACTCGAATTAGGGCTAGGGTTAGGGCTAGGTGTAGTGTTAGGTTTTGGTTTAGGTTAAGTTTTAAAGTTAGGGCTATGGCTTGGGTTTGTTTTAGGGCTAGGGCTATGGTTAGGGCTAGTTTTAGGCTTAGCATTAGGTTTAGGTCTACTGTTAGATTTAGGCTTAGGGTTAAAGTAAGGTTTTGATTTAGGATTAAATCTAGGGTTATTTCTAGGACTAAGGATAGGACTACTGTTAGGTCTTGGTTTATGGATAGGATTAGGGTTACAGTAAGGGATAGGTTTAGAACTAGAAATAAGGCTAGGGTGAAAGTGAGTTAGTCTTATGGCTAAGCTTAGTGTTTGGTAATGTATAGGGTATAATTAAGGGTAGTAATAGGGTTAGGTTTATGGTTATGTTTAGGCCTAGGGTTAGTTTTAGGTTTACGGTTAGGTTTAGCGTACGTGATGTGGTTACAGTTAGGGATAGGTCTAGGGTGAAATTTAGAATTAGGGTTAGTGCTAGGGATTCATTAGAGTTAGGATTAAGGGTAGCTTTAAAGCTAGGATGAGGGCTAGGGTTTGTGTTAGGGTTAGGCCTAAGATTACTGTTAGGGTGAATGTCAGATCTAAGGTTATGATTAGGGATAGTTTTAGGGTTAGGTTTATGGCTATGTTTAGTGTTAGTGTTAGGTTTAGGGTAAGGGTCAAGTTTAGAGCTGGGGTATTATTAGGGTCAGGTTCAGGTTTAGGTTGTTTTTAGGTTAGGGTTTAGGTTTAGGGCTTGAATTAACATTAGGTTTTGGGTTAGGGTAATGATAGTGTTTTGTTTAGGGTTCAGGTTAGATTTAGCATAATGGATAGGGTTACGGTTAGGGATAGGGTTAGATGTAGGACTAGGGTTAGCATTATAATTATGGTTATGTTTAGGGTAATTGATAGGGTTAGAGCTAAATTTAGGGCTAGGGTTATGGATATGATTAGGGCTAAGGTTAGGGTTAGGGTTATGGGTTTGTTTTGTGTTAAGTTTAGGGCTAGAATTATGGTTAGGGGAAATGTCAGGTCTAGGATTATGGCTAGTGATAGCTTTAGGGTTAGGTTTATGGCTAGGTATAGTATAAAGGTTGGGTTTAGGTGTAAGGTCAGGGTTAGAGCAAGGAATATTATCATGGGAAGGGGCAAAGTTAGGGTTTGTGTTGGGTTAAGGTTTAGGGTTAGGTCTTGAATTAGCATTATGTTTAGAGTTAGGGTAATGGTTGGATTAGGTTTAGAGTTTAGGTTAGGTTTAGGTTAATGAAATAGGTTAGTGTTAGGGATAAGTTTAGGGTTAGACCTAGGGTTACCATTAGATTTATGGTTATGGTTATGGTAATGGATAGGGCTAGGGTTATGGTTAGAATTCTGGCTAGGTTTAAAGTTTAGGGCTATGTTTTGGGTTAGGGTTAGGTTTAGGGTTAGGTTTAAAGCTAGGGTTAAGGCTCAAATTAGGGCTTGGTTTTGGGTTTGGTTAGGGCTAGGATTAGGGCTATGGTAATGTATGAACTAGTGTTGCAATTAGTGCTAGTTTTAGGGTTAGGGTTAGGGCCATGTCTAGTGTTATGATTAGGTTTATGGTTAGGGCATGTTTAGAGACAGGGTTATTGTTATGGTTAGTGTCAGAGTCAGGTTTAGTTTAAGAGTTAGGGTTAGAACTCAAATTAGGGCTGAAGTTAGTAGTAGTTGTATGGTTAGGGTTTGGTGTATGTTAAGGGTTAAGGATATAGTTTTTTTTTTTTTTTTTTTTTGTATTTTTTTTAGGGCTAGGGCTCCAGTTACAGCTAGATTATGGATTAGCATCAGGGTTAAGGCTAGTGTTAAGTTGAGGTATTGGCTTAGGTTTAGGTTTAGATTTACAGTTAGGGGTAGATCTAGGGTTAGGGCTAGGGCTAGGTCTAGGAATATTGTGAGGGTTAGGGTTATGATAACAAAAAATTTTAGAACTAGGGATACAGCTAGAACGAGAATTAGAGTTTGTCATAGTAGTAGTCTTAGGGTTCAGGATAGGGCTAAATTAGAGCTAGTTTTATGGCTAGGGTTAAGGCTAGGGTTAGGGCTAAATTGGGGCAAGGATTAGGGCTAGGGTTAGTGTTATGGTTATGGCTACATTAGGGCTAGTATTAAGGCTAGGGTTAGTGTTAGGGTTAGACTAGGGTGTTGGGCTAGAGTTAGGGTTCGCATTGTTGTTAAGGTTAAGTTTAGGGGAATGGGTGGGTTTATAGCTAGCTTTAGGGATAGGGTGAGGGTTAGAATTAGGATTAGGCCTAGGGTTATGTTTCAGTTTGTGATTAAGACTAGGTTTAGGTCTAGGTTAAGGGCTAGGATTTCTGTTAGGGTTATGGCTAGGACGAGGTCTAGGGTTAATATCATGTCTAGGGTGAACTTTAAAAATAGTACTAGGGTTAGGTTATGGCTAGGTCTAGTGTAGAGTTAGGTTTAGGTTAAAGGTCAGCTTTAGGGCTAGGATTATTATTAGGGTCAGAGTCAGGGTCAGGGTTAGCATTTAGTTTAGCTAATTGTTTATGGTAAAGGCTCAAATTAGCATTAAAGTAAGGTTTAGGATTAGGGTAATGGATAGGGTTTAGTTAAGGTTTAGGTTAATGGATGAGTTAGATTTAGCAATCGCGTTAGGGTTGTCATTAAGTTTAGGGTTATGTTTAGTGTAATGAATAGGTTTAGAGCTAGGGTTAGGGCTAGGTTGTGGATTGGATTAACTCCAGGATTAGGGCTAGGTTTAGGGATAGGTTTAGGGATAGGTTTAGGTTGTGATTTAGGGTAAGTTTTAGGGTTAGGGTAAGTGTTAATTTTAGGGCTATGGTTATAGTTAGGTTAGGGTAAAGGTTAGTGCTTGAGCTAGGGTTAGGGCAAGGGTGAGGGTTAGGTTTAGGTTTAGGTCCAGGTTTACATATATGGTTAGAGTTAGATTTAGTGTTAGTGATGGGGTTTTATTTAGGGTTAGGGTTAGGGATAGGTAATGAATATAGTTAGAACTAAAGTTCAGGATTGGTTTAACATTAGGATTAGGGCTATGGTTAGGGATAGGGTTTAGAATAGAGCTAGGTTTATGTTTAGTGTAAAGGTTAGGCTTTGAGCTAGGGTTAGGTCTAAGGTGTGGCTTAGGTGAGGGCTCGGTTTAGGGCTAGAGTTATGCTAACTGTTATGCTTAGAGCTAAGTTTTGGCATAGGATTAGGGCTAGGTTTTATGTTAGGTTTAGGGCTAGGGATAGGACTATGGGTAATCTAAGATCTAGGGTTATGTTTAGGGCTATTTTTAGGGTTAGGCTTATGGCTAGGTCTAGTGTTAGGTCTAGGTTTTTAGTTAGTGTCGTGTTTAAAGCTAGGTTCAGTATTAGAATTCGGGTCAGATTTTGTGATAGGGTTAGGGATAGGGTTAGAGCCAGAATTAGGACTAGGTTTAGGTCTAGGGGTAGGGTAAGTGTTCAGTTTAGGTTAAGGGTTATTGTTAGTGCTAGTGCTAGGTTTTTGTTTAGGTCTAGGTTTAGAGTTATAGCTATATTTAGGTTAGCTTTGGGTCTAGGACTAGTGTTAGGCTTAGGTATATGTATAGGTTTACCAGTAGGGCTAGTGTTTGGGTTTGGTTGAGGGTTAGGTTCAGGTTTAGACCTACAGTTACTATTAGGGTCAGGGTTAGGTTTAGAGGTAGAATGAGGGCTAGGGTTAAGAGTAGTATTATGGTTAGAGTTTAAATTAGGCTAAGGTTTAGGATTAGGACCAGGATTAACATTTGGGTTAGAGTTTGGATTAGTGTAAGGAATAGTGTTAGAGTTAGTATTAGGGCTAGGGTTAGGGTTAGGGCTGGTATTATGGTTAAAGCTAGGGTTAGGTCTTGGATTAGGTGTAGAATTTGTGTTAGGTTTAGGGCTATGGTTAGGAAAATGACTAAACTGCAAACTATGGTTATGATTAAGGCTAGTTTTAGGGTTAAGTTAAGGCTAGATATAATGTTGGGGTTAATTTCAAGTAAGGGTGACGTTTAGAGCTAGGATTCGTGTTAGGGTCAGTGTCAGGGTCAGGATTAGTTTTAGAGTTAGTTTTAGGGTTAGTTGTAGGTTTAGGGTTTGATTTAGGTTAAGGGTTAAGATTAGGTCTATGGCTTGGCTTGGTTTAAGGCTAGGTCTAGGGAGAGGACATGTTTTATTATTAGCATTATGGTTAGTTGTAGTGTTAGGGTTTCGTTTAGGCTTATTGTTACAGTTAAATTTAGAGTTAGGTTTAGATTTAGACTTAGGCTTAGATCTAGGATTAGGATTAAGGCTAAGGAAAGAATTTGGGCTAGGTTTAGGTCAAGAGTTAGAGTTAGTCTTATGGCTAGGTTTAGGGTTAGGATAGGATTAAATAATGGGTAGGATTAGCACTAGGCTTTGTGTTAGGCCTAGGTTTAGGGTGAGGGTTAGGTTTTAGGTTTAGGGTTATGGTTAGGTTTTGGGTATAGGATGAGATTATTGGTAGGTTTAGGGATAGGGTGAGGAATAGAATTAGGGTTAGGGCTTGGGTTATGGTTCTGGCTAGGATTAAGCCTAGACTTAGGGTTAGGATTATGTCTAGGCCTAATGTCAGGTCTAGGGTTACGGTTAAAAATAGTTTTTGTTTTAGATTTATGGCTACGTCTAGTGTAAGGGTTAGGTTTAGGGTTAGGGTCAGGTTTAGAGCTAAGGGTACTCTTCGGGTCAGGATTGCAATTAGTGTTTTCTATAGGTTAAGGTTTAATATTAGGGCTTGAATTAGCCTTAGAGTTAGGATTAGGGTGAAGATAGTGTTAGGTTTAGGTTTCAGGTTAGGTTTAGGGTAATGGATAGGATTAGAGACAGGGGTACAGCTAGGGTTATTGTTACAATTATGGATAGTGTTAGGCTTAGGGTTAGTGTTAGCATTAAATCTAGGGTTATGGCTAGGGTTATTTTTATGATTAATGATAGGGTTAGGGTTAGGGGTAAATCTAGGGATAGTGCTCGGCATAAGCCTAGGTTTTGGGTTAAGGCTTGATTTAGGGTAACGGCTAATGAAAGTGTCAGGGTTGTGATTAGGGCTAATTTTAGGCTTAGGGTTAGGGCTAGGTCTATTGTTAGGTTTAGGTATAGGGTTAGGGTGATGTTTAGGCTAGGGTTAGTGTTAAGATCAGAGTCAGGGACAGGGTTAGTTTTAGGGTTTGGCTTAAAACTCAAATTAGGCCTATAGTTATGGCTAAGTGAGGGTTAGGGCTTACTTTTTATTAAGGGTTAGGGTTAGGTCTATGGCTTGGTTTTGTTTTAGGGTTAGGGTTAGTGCTACTTTTAGGATTAGCCTTAGGGTTAGGGCTAGTGTTAGGTTTAGGTTTAGGCTAAGGGTTAGGGTTAGATTTAGAGTTAGGGTAAGGTCTAGGGTTGCTGCTAGGCCTGTGAATAGGGCTAGTTTTAGACATATGATTCATGCTAGGATTAGGTTTCCAGTAAATTATAGGGTTAAAACTAGGGTTAGGACTAAGGTGATAGTTAGAGTTAGTCTTTGGGCTAGGGTTAGGGTTAAGGTTAGGGATAGGGCTAAATTAGATCTAAGATTAGGGCTAGGGATAGTGTTAGAGTTAGGCCTAGGTCTATGGTTAGGGTTATAATTAAGGCTATGTTTAGAAATAGGATAAGGGCTAGGGGTTGTGTTCGGGTTAGGGCTAGTATCATGGCTAAGGCTAATATCAGGTCTAGGGTTATGCTTAGGGATCGTTTTGGGGTTAGTTTTATTGCTAGGTCTAGTTTAAGGATTAGTTATAGGGTAAGTGTGAGGTTTAGAGCTAGGGGAATTATTAGGATCAGTGTCAGTGTTAGGGTTTGGTTTAGGTCTGAGTTTAGGATTAGGGCTGGAATTATCATTAGGGTTAAGGTTAGGGTAATGATTGGATTAGGTCTAGGTTTCAGGGTAGGTTTATGGTAATTGATAAGTTTGGGGATAGTGATATTTTTAGAGTTAGGCCTAGGGTTAGCATTAATGTAAGGCCTATGTTTAGGGTAATGATACAGTTAGACTTAAGGTTAGTGCTAGGGTTATGGTTAGAATTAGGTCTTGAGTTATGGTTAGGTGAGGGTTAGAACTAGAATTAGTTTAAGGTTATATTTAGTGAAAGGGTTAGGTTCTGAGCTATTGTTAGGGCTAGGCTCAGTGTTAGGTTCAGGATTAGGTCTATAGATAGGATTACGGTAGGGTTTGGGTTAGGGTTACTGTTTGGATTAGACCTAGGATTAATTGTAAGGTCAGTAAAAGGGTCAGGGTTAGTGTTAGGGTTTTGAATAGGGTTAGATCTAGAATGAGGGAAAGGGTAAGGCCTATTAATAAGGTTAGTGTTTTGGTTAGCCTAAGGATTAGTGATCAGTCTAGGGTTACCCTTAGGTTTAAGGTTTTGCTTAAGTAAGGGATTGGTTTAGAGCTAGGGTTAGGGCTATGGTTATGGTTACAGTTAGGATTAAATTAGGGTTTAGGGCTCATATTAGGCCTTGGTTTTGTGTTATGGTTAGGGCTTGTGTTATGGCAATTGCTAATGAAAGAAATATGGTTACCATTGGGGTTAGTTTTAAGGTTAGGGTATGGGTTAGGTTTAGTGTTAAGGTTAGGTTTAAGGTTAGGGTGATATTTATAGCTTGGGTTCGTGTTATAATAAGAGTCAGGTTCAGGCTTAGTTTTAGGGTTAGAATTAGGACTCAAATCGGCCTAGGGTTACACTTATGGTTCAGTTTAAGGTGAGGGCGGTGTTTGGAGCTAGAGTGAGTGTTAGGATATGAGTTAGCATCAGGGTTGGTTTTTAGGTTAGGGTTAGGACCAGAGCTAGGGCTAGGGTTAGGTCTAGTAGTAGTGTTAGTGTTTGTTTTAGCGTTATTATTAAGGTTTAGGGTTATGGCTAATGCTCGGTTTTGTTTTAGTCCTAGGGTTAGGGTTAGGGCTAGTGTTAGTGTTAGGCTTAGGCTTAGTGTTAGGGTTAAATTTGGAATTAGGTTTTGATCTACGGTTAGGGCTAGAACTAAGGATAGGGCAAGTGTTATGGCTAGGTTTAGGGTTATGGTAAGAGATAGGGTTAGAACTAGGGCTAGGGCTAGGGAGAGAGATAGTCTTATGTCGAGGGTTAGGGTTTGGGATACAGATAGGGCTAAATTAGGGCTAGAATTAGGGGTAGGTTTAGTGATTAGTTTAAGCCAAGGGTTAGGGTTAGGGTTAGGTTAGGGTTTGATTTAGAGTTTAGAGTTAGCTTTTAGAGTTTAGTTTTAGTGTTAGGGCAAAATTTGTGGCAATGTTGGCTTTATAGCCAGGTTAAGAGGTAGGGTGCAGCTTATAATTAGGTTTAGGGCTGTGGTTAGGGTTATGGTTGTGATTAAGCCTAGTTTTAGGGCTAAGATGAGGGCTAGGAATTTTTTTTTTAGGGCTAGGACTAGGATTAGTTCTAGGGTTAATTTTAGGTGTAGAATTATGGTTAAATATAGTTTTAGGATTAGGATTATTGGTATGTCTAGTGTAAGAGTTAGGTTTAGGGTTAGCATCAGGTTTACAGCTAGGGGTATTATTAGGGTTGAGGTCTGGTTTAGGGTTTGATATAGGTTAAGGTTTATAGTTAGGTCTTGAATTAGCATTAGGGTTAGGGTTATGGTTATGGTAATGGATAGAGTTAGAAATCAGTCTAGAGCTAGGGTTATGATTATGATTAGGGCTATGTTTTGGGTTAAATTAGTGCTAGGGTTAGAGTTATAGATAATGTAAGTACTAGGGATATGATTACATCTAATTTTAATGTTTTAGGGCTAGGTTAACTGTTAGGTATAGGATTAGGTTTAGGGTGATGTTTAGACCTTGGGTTAGTGTTATGGTCAGAGTAAGGGTCAGGGTCATTTTTAGGGTTTGGCTTAAAACTAGAATTAAGGCTGGGGTTAGGGCTAGGTGCAGTGTTAGGGCTTGATTTAGGTTAAAGGGTTATGGTTATTGCTTTGGCTCGTTTTGTTTTTAGGGCTAGGGTTAGGGTTAGTGAATTTTTTAGGATTACTCTTAGGTTAGGGCTAGTGTTAGAATTAGGCTTAGGCTTCAGTTTAGGGTTAAATTTAGAGTCAGTTTTTTTTTTTTTTTTTTTTTTTTTTTTATCTAAGGTTAATTCTAGGCCTAAGTATAGGGCAAGGGTTAGGACTAGGATTTGGGACAGGGTTAGTTTTATGGGAAAGGATAGGATTAGAATGAGTGATAGGGCCAGTGTGAGAGTTAGAGTAATTCTTAGGGCTAGGTTTAGGATTAGGATTAGGGATAGGTCTAAATTACTGCTAGGGTTAGTTTCAGGGCTAGGATTAGAGCTAGTTTTAGAATTAGCATCAGGGTTAGGGCTAGTTTTAGGCTTAGGCATCGAGTTAGGATTAGATTTAAAGTTAGGTTTCAATCTAGTGTTAAAGCAAGGGCTAAGGACAGGGCAATTGTGATAAAAGGGTTAGGGTTAGAGTTAGGGTTACTTTTAGGGTGAAGGATGTGGTTTTGGCTAGATTTAAGGCTATGGCAAATGTTAGGTTTAGGGCTACATTTACTGTTAGAGTTATGTTTAAGGGTAGGTTTATGGCTAGGATGAGGTTTAGGATTTGTATTAGCGTTAGAAAGAGTATTAGGACCAGGGCTAATGTCAGGTCTAGGGTTATAGTTAGGGCTAGATTTAGTGTTAGATTTATGGCTTGGTCCAGTGTAAGGATTAGGTTTAGGGTAAGATACAGGTTTATATCTTGGGTTATTTTTAGGGTCAGGGTCAGGGTTTGTGTTTGTTTTAGGTTAGGGTTTAGGTTTAGGGTAATGACAGGGTTATTATTAGGGTTTAGGTTTGGTTTAGTGTAATCGATAGGGTTAGGGTTAGTCCTAAGGTTAGCTTAAGGGTTAGGGTTATTTTTAAGGTAATGGATAGGTTTAGACCTAAGGTTAGGGCTAGGGTTATGTATAGGTTTAGGGCTAGGTTTAAGTTTAGGTTTAAAGCTAGGTTTACTACTCGGTTTAAAGGTAGGTTTTGCGCCAGGTTAGGGGTAGGGTTAAGGCTATGGATAATGTGTGAAGTAGGGTTATGATTAGTGCTAGTTATAGGGTAATGGTTAGGCTAGCGTTAGGCTGAGGTTTACAGTGATGATGATGTTTACAGCCATGGTTAATGTTAGTGTAAGAGTTAGGGTCAGGGTTTGTTTTTGGGTTAGGGTTAGGACTAGAATTAAAATACGGTTAGGGCTAGGTGTAGGGTTAGGATTTGGTTTATCATAAGGGTTAGGGTTATGGCTATGGCTCAGTTTTGTTTAGGGCTAGGGCTAGTGTTAGGGCTAGTTTTAGGATTAGCACTAGCATTCGGGCTAGTGTTAGGTTTAGATTTAGACTTAGGTTTAGGGTTAGATTTAGAGTTAAGGTGAGATCTAGGTTTATGGCCAGGGCCATGAATAGGGCTAGGGTTAGACCAATGGTTAGGGCTAGTATTAGGGTTCTAGAAAGAGATAGAGTTGGAACTAGGTTTAAGGTTAGGATGAGAGTTACAGTTAGCTTTTGGCTATGGTTAAGGTTAGGTTTAGTAATAGGGCTAAATTAGAGCAAAGATTAGGGCTAGGGTTAGTGTTAAGATTACGCCTATTTTTGGGGTTAGGGAAAAAATTAAGGCTATGTTTAGGGCTGGGATAAGTGGTAGGGTTTGTGTTAGGTTTAGGGTTAGGATTATGGGTAGGGTTAATATCACATCCAGAGTTAAGTTTAGGAATAATTTTAGGGTTAGGTTTATTGGTAGGTCTAGTGTAACGGTTAGGTATTGTAAGAGTCAGGTTTATAGCTAGGTGAATTATTAGGTTCACGGTTAGTGTTAGGGTTTGCTTTAGTTTTGAGTTTACTGTTAGAGTTCGAATTAGCATTTGGGTTAGGGTTAGCATAATGATTGGATTAGGTTTAGGGTTTAGGGTAGGTTAGAGTAATTGATAGGTTTGGGGAAAGCAATAGGGTTAGGGTTAAGCTTAGGTTTAGCATTATGGTAAGGGTTATGTTTAGGGTAATGGATGCAGTTAGATTTAAGCTTAGGGCTAGGGTAAGTTTAAGGTGAGGGTTAGAACTAGGATTAGGTTTAGGGTTATGTTTAGCATAAGGGTTAGGTTCTGAGCTATGGTTAGGTCTAGGCTGAGAGTTAGGTTCAGATTTAAGCCTAGCAATAGGATTATGGTAAAATTTGGGTTAGGTGTGGGGTTACAGTTAGACCTGGGTTTAGTGTTAGGGTCAGAATAAGGGTCAGGGTTAGGTTTAGGGTTTGGGGTAGTGTTAGTGCTAAAATGAAGTCTAGGGTTTGGACTCTTAATAGGGTTAGGTTTTTGGTTAGTCTAAAGACTAGGGATAGGTCTAGGATTACTCTTAGGTTAGTGTTTCACTTAGGGTAAGGGATTAATTTAGATCTAGGGTTAGGACTATGATTAGGGTCAGAGTTAGAGTTAAAGCTAAGTTTAGGGCTCGGTTTAAAGCTTGTTTTTGTCTTAGGGTTAGGGCTAGGATTAGGGCAACAGCTAATGTAAAAACTAGGGTTACCATTAGGGTTAGTTTTAAGGTTAGTGTTAGGGGTAGTTTGAGTTCTAGGGTTAGGTTTAAGTTTAAGGTGATATTTATAGCTATGGTTCTTTTTAAGATAGGAATCAGGGTCAGGGTTAGTTTTAGGGTTAGCATTAAGACTCGATTTAGGGCTGTTATTAATGTTAGTGTTCGTTTTGAGTTTAGGGCAGTGTTTAGATCTAGGGTGAGTGTTCTGTATGAGTCAGGTTCAGGGTTAGTTTTTTGGTGAGGCTTTGGACTCCAATTAGGGCTAGGTTTAGGTCTAAGTGTAGTGTTAGTGTTTGGTTTAAGTTAAGGTTTAGGGATAGGGCTATTGCTCAGTTTTGGTTTAGTGCTAGGATTGGGTTAGTGCTGATTTTACAATTATCATTAGGGTTATGATTAGTGTTAGTGTTAGGCTTAGGCTTAGGTTTAAGGTTAGTTTTGTAGTTAGGTTTAGGGCTGGGACTAACTTTAGGGCAAGTATTAGAGCTAGTGTTAGGTTTACAGTAGCGGATAGGGATAGAACTAAGGATAGGAATGGGGCAAGATTTAGAGTTAGTCTTAGGGCTAGGGTTAGGATAGGGTTAGAGATAAAGCTAAATTAGGGCTAGGATTAGGGCTAGGTTTTGTGTTTAGCTGAAGCCTAGTGTTAGGGTTAGGGTTAGGTTTAAATTTGGAGTAAGGGATAACATTACAGCTTGGTTTAGAGGTAGGGTGAGTGTTAGAATTAGGGTTAAGTGTAGGGTAGAGATAAGGTTATGATTAAGGCTAGGTTTAGGACTAGGAATTGGGCTAGGTGTGTTTTTAGGGTTAGGGCTAGGATTAGGGCTGGGGATAATTTCAGGTCCAGAATTATGGTTAAAGATAGTTTTAGGGTTAGGTTTGTGGATTAGGGTTAGGTGTTGGGTTACTGTCAAGTTTAGAGCTAGGGGTACTATTAGGGTCAAGGTCTGGTTTAGGGTTTGAGATAGGTTAAGGTTTCAAGTTTGGGCTTGAATTAGTTTTAGGGTTAGGGTTACGGTAATGATAGGGTTACATTTAGGATTCAGGTTAGGTTTAGGGTAATGGAAGGGTTAGGATTTGGGATAGGGTTAGGTTTATGCTTAGCTTTATTATTATGGTTTGGATTATGGTTATGTTAATGGATAGATTTACAGATCAGTTTAAGGCTAAAGTTATGGTTACAATTAAAGCTAGTGTAAGGGTTAGGTTAGGTTTAAAGCTAGGATTAGGGTTCAGATTAGGGCTAGGTCTTGGGTTATGTTAGAGCTAGGGTTAGTGTTACACCTCATGTAAGTTCTAGGTTTACAATTAGGGCTACTTCTAGGGTTTTAGTGCTAGGTTTAGTGTTAGGGTTAGGTTTACTGTTAGGGTGATGTTTAGAGCTAGAAATGTTAGGGTCAGTGTCAGGTATAGGGTTAGTTTTATGGTTTGGCTTCCAACTCAAATTAGGGATTGGTTTATGTGTAGGTGTAAAGTTCGGGTATGGTTTACGTTAATTTTTAGGGTTAGAGCTATGGCTCAATTTTGTTTTAGGGCTAGAGTTAGAGTTAGGGCTCATTTTAGGATTAGCGTTATGGTTTGAGCTTGTGTTAGGTTTAGGCTTAGGCTTTGGGTTAGGGCTAGATTTAGAGTTACATTTTGCCTAAGGTTAGTGCTAGGGATAAAAATAGGGAAAGGGGTAGCACTAGGGTTAGGGCTAGGGCTAGGGTTATGGTAAGGGACAGGGTTAGAATTAGTGATAGGGCTAGTATGAGAGAGTTAGTTTTAGGACTGGGTTAAGGTTAGGTTTAGGGATAGCTAAATTACGGCTAGTATTCTGTTAGGACTAGGGTTAGGGCTAGTTTTATTATTAGGCTTCAGTATCGAGTTAGGGTGAAATTTAGCGTTAGATTTTGATCTAGGGTTAGTGGTAGGACTAAGGATAAGGCAAGGGTTACCACAAGTGTTAGGGTTAGAGTTAGGGTTTAATTTAGGGTAAGGGGTGTGGTTATAGCTAGGCTTAGGACAAGGGCGAGGTTTAGTATTAGGGTTAGAACTAGGGTTAGGTTTAGGGTTATGATTAAGGCTATGTTTAGGGCTACAATGAGGACTCTGATTTGTTTTAGGGTTAGGATAGTATTAGGGCTATGGCTAATGTCAGGTCCAGGGTTACAGTTAGGGATAGATTTAGTGTTAGGTGTATGGCTCAGTCCAGTGTAAGGTTAGGTTTCTGGTTAGGGTCTGGTTTATATCTAAGGTTATATTTAAAATCAGGGTCAGAATTAGAGTCTGGGTTAAGTTAGTGTTTAGGTTCAGGGCTCGAATTCGTTTCAGATTTAGGGTTAGGGTAATGACAATTTTATGTTTAGGGTTTATGTTTGGTTTGGTGTAATGTATACGGTTAGGGTTAGGCCTAGGTTTATCAGAAGTGTTAGCGTTATTGTTAGGGTAATAGATAGGGTTAGCCCTAAGTTTAGGGCTTAGGGTTATGTATAGGATTGGGGTTAGTGTTTGGTTTAGGGCCAGGTTTAAGTTTAGGGTTAAAGTTAGATTTAGGACTCAGATTAAGGGTAGGTTTTGGGTTAGATTAGGGCTAGGGTTAAGGCTACCACTAATGTGTGAAGTAGGTTTATGATTACAGCTATTTATAGGTTTAGAGTTATTTCTAAGTTTATTGTTAACGTTAAGTTTACGGTGATGTTGATGTTTAGAGCCAGTGTTAGTGTTAGGGTCAGAGTCAGGGTCAGGGTTAGTTTTGGGGTTAGGGTTAGACTATAATTAGGGATAGGTTTAGGGCTAGGTGTAAGGTTAGGATTTGGTTTAGGTTAAGGGTTAAGGTTAGGGCTATGACTTGTTTTTGTTTTAGGGCTAGAGGTAGAGTTAGAGCTAGTTTTATGATTAGTCTTAGTGTTAGGGCTAGTATAAGTGTGAAATTTAGGCTTAGGTTAAGGCTAAGGGATAAGAGTAGAGTAATGGTTAGGTTTAGTCTTAGGGTTAGGGTTAAATTTAGAGTTAGGTTTAGATCTAGGTTTTGTGATAGGGCTAAGTATAAGGCAAGGGTAGGGCTATGGTTAGGGCTAGGTGTACGGTGATGGTATGCGGTAGGGTTAGAAGTATATAGGGCTAGTGTGAGAGTTCGAGGTAGTCTTAGGGCTATGGTTAGTGGTATGGATAGGGCTAAATTAGTGCTTCGATTAGGGCTAGGATTAGTGTTAGGGTTAGGTCTAGGCTTAGGACTAGGGTTAGTGTTAGATTTAGGTTTAGGGTTAGGTTTAGGGTAAGGGATGGGAATATAGCTAGTTTTAGGACTAGGGTGAGATTTAGAGTTAAGGTTAGTGTTAACGTTAGGGTTAGGGTTATGAATAAGGTGAGGTTCCTTGCTAGGATGTGGGCTAAGTTTTGTATTAGTTTAGGGCTAGATTAGAGCTAGGGTTAATGTCAGGTCTAGGGTATGGTTAAGAATAGTTTTAGGGTTAGATTTATGGCTAGATCTATTGTAAAGCTTAGGTTTCTTGTTAGGGTAAGGTTTAGAGCTATGGATATTATTAGAGTTAGGTTCAAGTTTAGGGTTTGGGTTACATTAAGGTTTAGGTTTAGGGCTCAAATTAGTATTATGTTTAGGGATCGAGTAATAACACAGTTAGGTTTAGGGTTCAGGTTAGGTTTAGGTTAATAGATAGGGTTAAGTCTAGTGCAGGATTAGGGTTCCGCCTATGGTTAGCATAAGGATTATATTTATCTTAGGGTAAAAAATAGGGTTAGAGCTAGGGTTAGGGGTAGGTTTATGGTTAGGATTAGGTCTAGGCTTAGACTTAGGATTATAGTTAGGGCTAGGGTTATTGTTAGGGTTAGCTTTAGGGTTAAAACAAAGGTAGGGCTTCAATTAGGGCTAGGTTTTGTGATAGGTTAGGGCTATAGCTAATGTATGAACTAGTGTAATGATTAAGACTAGTTTTGTGATTAATGTTAGGGCTAGGTGTAGTTTTAGGGTTAGTTTTAGGATTAGGCTGAAGTTTAGAGCTGGGTTAGTGTTACTGTCATGGATAGTGTTCGTGTAGGGTAATGGTTAGTTTTGAAGCCAGAATTAGGACTAGGATTAGTTCCAGAGGTTAGGGTTAGTTTAAGGGTTATTGTTAAGGCTAGGTCTAGTGTGTCTTTTGGTCTAGAGCTACAGTTAAAGCTAGATTTAGGATTAGGCTTAGGTCTAGGGCTAGATATAGGGTTAGGTTTAGGTATAAGTTTACCAGTAGGGCCAGTGTTAGGGTTCGGTTTAGGGTTAGATTTAGAGTTTAGAGTTTAGATTCGTGTTAGGGTCAGGATAATGGTCAGGGTTAGGTTTAGGGTTTGGGTTATGGTTAGATCTAGAATGAAGGCTAGGGTTAGGACTAGTTATAGAGTTATGTTTTGGTTAGGCTAAGAATTAGTGCTAAGAATACAGTTATCATTAGGTGAGGGTTTGGCGTAGGGTAAGGGATAGGGTTAGAGCTAAGGTTAGGACTAGGGTGAGGGCTAGGTTTAGGGTTAAAGCTCATGTTAGGGCTTGGATTAGGGCTAGTTTTGTATTTGGGCTAGGGCTAGTGTTACGGTTATGGCTATTGTAAGAAATAGGTTTTCAATTAGGGTTAGTTTTAGGATTGAGTTTAGGACTAGGTCTAGTGTTAGTGTCAGGTTTATGGTTAGGGTGATGTTTAGAGCTATGTTTAGTGTTTGGATATGAGTCAGGTTCATGGTTAGGTTTAGGGTTAGGGTTAGGTTTCAAATTAGGGCTAGGGAGAGGGCTGGTATAAAGTTAAGGTTTGGTCTAGGGTAAGGGTTAGTGTTAGGGGTATGGATCAATTTTGTTTTAGGGCTAGGGTTAGGGTTATGGCTAATTTTAGGAATAGCATTAGGGTTAGAGCTAATTTCAGGGTTAAGCTGGGGCCTCAGATTAGGGTTTGATTTAGAGATAGGTTAGTGCTAGGGCTAAGTATTATGACTAGGGTTAGGGCTTGGGTTATGGTTAAGGTAAGGGGTAGGGTTAGTTTTACAGATAAGTTTCAATCTAGTGTTAGTGCTATGACAAGTGTTATGACTAGGGTTATGGCTTGGGTTAGGGTTATGATTAGGAATAGGGTTAGAAGTAGGAATAGCTCTTGTGTTAGAATTATAGTTAGTCTTAATTCTCAGGTTAGGGTTAGGAATAGGAATAGGGCTATATTAGGTCTAGGATTAGGGCTAGGTTTAATATTAGGGTTAAGGATATAGTTAGAGTTATGATTATTGCTAGGGCTAGGGTTAGGGTTAGGGTAAGGGTAAGGGTTTAAGCTATGGTTAGCGATAGGGAGAGTTTTAGGTTTAGTGTTAGGTCTAGGTTAGGGTTATAGTTATGGTTAAGGTTAGGGTTGAGATTAGGGCTAGGGTTTTCATTAGGGTTAGGGTTAGTTTTAGAGTAATGTATTGGATTAGATGTACGATTAGGTTTAGGGTTAAGTTTAGGTTATGGTTCAATTTAGGTTCAGGGATAGGTTTAGTTTTGATTTATGTTAAGTTTTAGGGTTAA